>NC_041370.1:1321495-1368995 GCF_900634415.1 Cottoperca gobio | reverse complement strand
ACCTGATCAGGCTTCTCTGTAATCGGCACGACGCTGGAACACCGATGAACGTTACACTTACACTTCATGTAGGACGTCTTTCCAACCAATCAGCAGGTTTCAGTTCTGTGTGTGAGAAGCAGTCCCAAAGCATCTTCAGTGGATCAAACCAATTCAACAAGTTCACCCATTGACTGCCATTCAAATCCACACCAACACAAATAACTTTTGATAGGAGAGCTCCACCTCCCCATATGTGACCATTCCACATCCAGTGGTACCATCCCTGACTCTCTACCGAAAGTTGTTAGGAGCGCGTTTCAGGCCATTTGGAGTCGATTGGTGTGGCTTTTAGGGTTAGGGTTAGGGTTAGGGTTTCCTTAATGAAATAATACATAAAGAGAAATCGAGCGGAGGCGTCTTTATACCGTCTCAGATAAATTAGAAACCCTGAAATATATTTGACTGCACTCCATCTACACTTACATTTTGATTGACACACTTCATCCTAATACACTTACTGACATTACACGTAAAACTACATTTAGTTTAAATGTTAAGTCCTCCATGGTATATTAAACATTTGGCAACAAGCTCAGTTAATTTGCATCCCTTCATTATATTCTAGTGCAGCTCATCTAAGCAGCCAGTTGGGTTTCTCCGAGTACTCCCTGCAGGAGTTAGAACTGATGCTGGACAAAAAGCACTAAAGAAGTGCTTATTGTTTACGCAAAGTTACACCAGACTCAAGCGTGTAATATATAACGAAAGATCTCTGCAGCTGTTGTTTTTACCTTTTGATTTCTTCTTTTTTATAATCTCTGTGATGCTATTAGACCCAAATATTTCACTATTACTAAACAAGCTTTGAAGCCCAAATACTAGTATTCAGGACAGTCTGAGATGCTATGTTGCTTTAGAGGAAGCACAAGACGAATTCCAACAGGCAAAAAGCAGTAACATCCTTAACTGTGTGACTATAAACCCTGTAAGGGGATATAATTTAATAGCTGATAGATCAGATGCTTGGAAGGAGCGAGCTGGACGGGGCTGCTGTGATATTTAGGACACAGTGTGCGTGTCGTGCTGTTAGTTTGTATTCATCATCGCATCTTGTGGGTATTAAAGTGTCCACAATTGACATCAAAATCTAATTTAGGCAAATAAGTCAAACCCACAGCCTCTGCGTTAGTGCACATGGGCGGCTCTTGTTCCGCTACAGACTAAAATCACAGTTCCGTTCAAATCAGTCATCGGAAAAAAGCTTATATTAGGTCAGTGTGGTCATAAAATCATATGTTAAATAAGCTTGTAACACTTCTAATGTAACGAGCTCGGCCCGGCCCGGCCCTCCCTATCCGGGGACATTTTTGTATCTCCCAGCCCCAGGAGCTGTCACAGCTAAAGGTTAAAGGTCAAGAGCAGCAAGACGAGCCCTAACAGACGCAGCAACCTGTTCCCTTCAACTGTCTGCCTCACTCAGCTGCCACCCGTACGGCTCCAAACCCCCCAAACCCTCTGCTGTTCCCCTCGGACACAGGGACACATTATTCATGTTGAGGTGCACTTCTACAGCTTTGTTTGGCCGAATGCTCGTCTAAAAATATTAATTTACGCTGTTGAAAGGTTGCTTTAAGCTGAAATCAATACATTGTGTATTTCATATTAAGGAAAACGAATGTCTTTCGACTGCTCCGCGTCTCCCAGAGTTCAGTACACGAGTATAATGTGTAGAGAACTAATCTTTTCCCGTTTCCCTGCCAAGAGACTTTGGGGAAACAGGACCTTGCTGTGTTATCCTAATTAATGCTGTATGCGTGTTGTTATATTGTATTTTAACCTATCAAGTAAATTAAAGCCATAAATCACTCAACACCTGTGACTCCCACGCCAGCATGAGCGACTGGAGACGCAGCAGACGTTTAGCTTACGAAGCTAGAAAAATAAGAGCAGACGTCTGGAATTAAAGATTCATCGACGCTAATTTCAAAGACTTGTTTGGATTGAGAGGTTCTGTGTAGAGGAAGAGAATTCTCTTTTAAGATTGTCATTCTTATTTGAAGTGCTATTGGAAAAATCCTTCCGTTGCCAAAAAGAAAGTCTTATTCCTCTGAATATAAACAGCCTGTGCAAGCTTGTTGAGCTGCCAGACGGGAACGTGTTTGAGGTGTTACGACACGTTTTGCCAAATGCAGAGAGGATTATTTCATGACCCCGTGTGACCGGGTATCAAAGCTCCGTAAGTATAACTGAGGAGTGTCTGGTTACCTTGGTTATTCCATCAGATAGCTGCTGCTGATTTAAATTGGCCTGGTTCAGAAATGGCGCTCACGTCTCAGATTTGTTCGGCGAAATACATCTGGTGTCGACCAATCAGAGTTCAGCGGGCGGGATTAAGAAGGAGGACATTATCTTCTGCGAGCTTCATTCATGAAAAATAGTGACAGAAACGTTGACGCAGCTTGTACACGTGGTTTCATGTCCACTTACAGGTGGGGGGGGGATATGTCACAGTTTAAGGCTGTGCTTTCTTTTAGTTCTTGTTAAATTTGAGGACTTTGTCTCAAAAAATAGTCAGTTTGGGAAACGTTTCAGGTGTGAATGAGTCCTGTAGGGTCTCCAATCTTTGCAATCTACAACACATGTCAGCATTCACACACACACACACACACACACACACACACACACACGGCCATCGGGCCATCCAAGGACACTTGGACATGGTGACTGCAGGGGCCGGGGCTCGAACCTCCGACCCTCCGATCACCGGACGACCAGTCTACGTCATGAGCCCGAATTATGAATTATCCTGCAGGACTTTTGTGAAATAATAGTTTTGTACGCGTTTTCAAACTGTCGTCCATTTTTTTCAGTCTTCAGTTTAAGTCAACGGACAAAGCCGAGGCTCTGTTGCCATGGTTATCTGCAGTGAAGGTGTTTAATCTGTTGACTGGACATCCGGTGAGACGAGGAGAACAATTAAAGATCACAATATTTACACCAAATATAGATCAATAGAAATAGAGTTGACTGTTGGTGCTTTTGATAAACAATCATCAGTAATGTGAGTATAATGACGAGGTGCGATTATATAACAATATGCAACATCTGCAGTAATATGATGTTTAGTCTCGTGTCACGATATCGATACAGTATCGAGATGTTGCCCAACGCAAACTGGAACTATGAGATGACCTGTTGCACCAGTGGTTCCCAACCTGGGGCTCAGGAGCCCCCATGGGGTCTCTAGATACATCTGAGGGGTCAGAAGAGGATTCATGAGAAATGAACAGACAAGATTTCAAGTTTCAGTAAATTGAATCCTTGGTTTGCGACTGTTGGTCATATAAAACACCACATCTGAAGACTCCACTTTAATATTATCATGTCACAGAAAGAAAAGTTTGAAGTTATTTAAAGAGGAACATTCTGCATCAGAAGAGCAGAACACAAAGATCAGAACAGCTGAAGACACAAAACCGCAGCAAAGCGTCTCCGGCTGATCACAGCCCACTTTCTTTGCCAAATATGCAAAAGTTTGTGCCAACAGATGCGGACGTTTCTTTTTCATTGTTTCAAGATCGAGGCTTTTTGTGTAACCAATCAAACAGGTTTCCACAGAAGATCGTCCGGCACTGAAGCTGGCCAGCAGGACTCGGGATCGTTTCCTTACTTTTGATTTAAATCAGGATCTTTGACTGTATTTTAATTATTAAAATCTGTCGTTCAGCTGCTTCGTGTTACAACATTAAACACAGATGCAGCCGAGGAGTTCGGCTAAAGAAAAGTTTCGTTGATTAACATGTTTACATCCCTTTAAAAATAAGAAAGGTACAGATAGTCCATGACAGTCAGCCCTCATCGTACTCTGAAGAGGTTGAAACTTATTTAATTAGAATTGTTCTTGAGCAGCAAAGAGACGAAGCAAGACCTCCGTGACACGAGGAGCTGCGTTCTCCACAAACAAATCTCCAAAAGCAATGAGGCGTTTGATGTGCAATGGGGCGGTGAGGGCCACACAGAACCCTCCCCCCTCCACAAGCTCCCTGACATTGACTAACACACACACACACACACACACACACACACACACACACTTCTCCTCAGAAACAGCTGACGTTTTAACAGGCTTATAACAGCTGACAGGCTACAGGTGGGGCAGAGGGGACCCTTCATAAGCCCTCCCCCCTCCCCCCCCTTCCTCCTTTTAGTGCCTGGCTCATAATTCCACACACACACACACACACACACACACACACACACACACACACACACACACCTGTTGTGACTCCAGAGGAATTGTCCTCTGTGAAAAGCCTTCCTTCATACTGTATCACCCACCTCCTCACACACACTCCCTCCCCCCCCCCGTCAGTGCATTAAAACAGGGCTTTATGACCCTCCAGCGCATGTTTGAGTGGCTCTGGAGTGTGTATGCTGTGTCCGACTAACAACAGATGCTACCGGAGACCAGAACTGCCGGCTGAAAGCACTAAGCTCCTTTGCTTCGCCGGAGCCGGTGGCGGCATGACGGCGAGGAGAAAACCTCGCTGTCATGTTAATCCATAATCATTTTAACCAACAATACGCAGGTTTTCACTTCAATCACCACTGTGCCATCATAAGGACAGTTTGATCGTATGACGTGGACCTGCTAATCCCAAGGTCTCAACATAAATAATCAGCCACTAAGTCGACTTGTTTTATTGTCTCGAGGTTTGAAGGTTTCCTCGATGATCGACGGGGAAACTTCCCGTCGTTCTCCGCAGCGAGATGCTTCCTTTGATGGAGACGCAAGAAGTTTTGTTCAGGACTTTGGAGGTGCCAGCCCTCGAGAACATTCTCCAAACGCTTCTGTCAGACAAAGGTTTCCAGCGAAGTGAATTGTGGTGGAGCACACAGGCGCGATATTTAGGACGACGAGTATCGGTTTGTTAAAAAAAAGGAGCAAAGCTGGAGAGAAGAGAGGGGATTTGAAAGCGCAGCACTTCTTTGGATTGGATGAGAAAACCATGGGGTGAAAGAAAGAAGTCTTTGGATTATGTATTCTTGCTGGGTGTGCAAAACAGAGCAGGAAAGAAGTTTCCATAACTTCCAGCGCAGACTTTCTAACCACCAAATCTCTTCTCTCATCATTCACAGGGAGCTCTAACTGTTGCTGCTGCGCACTGTGACAAAGGAAACATTTATCAACATGCATTTACATTTCGCAGAAGGAGCCAGAAAGCTCTTTTCAGAAGTACGATGCACAGAGCTCGGGAAGAACTCTGCTCCAGTTAGTGCTCGTATCGTGTGTGGAAGTCTCCCTGGAGCATTAATGGTGCAAAGGTTACAGGTAAAGCCGGTGATCATTATCATGTATCAAGATAAAGGTGTCGGCCCACAGGATTCACTGTGAGGCCGAAACAAACTGACGATTCTTTTAGCAAAATAGTGAAACATCCCAGTTTGTCACAGTCCAAGCTGAAGTCTTTAAATGTTCTGTCACTTTAATATCATATAAAAACAGAGAAAAGCAGGAAATCTCCATATTTGAGAGGCTGAAAACAACAGTTTATAGAATGTTTGCATGAAGAAACGATTAAATCGATTATCAAATACTTCCAACACGATGCCAAGATGTCAGGAGGACAAGAGCTGGAACAACTATGCAGCCAAGTGTCTTTAAAATAAGCACAGCGGAGTGAACCTGAGGCTGAGCACTGTGTAGGTGTGCTGAGGCATCTTGTAACAAGTCCTTCAAAGTAAACACCAAAACACGTTGTCCGTCCCCGTCCTGCAGAAAGCTTTGAAAGGCTTCATGTTTTCTATCTAATCGAACTATTCCATCTTGGACAGATCCAAATAAATGCAATATGTAAATTCTCTTACGGTTATACACTGAATATTAAAGTTAGACTGTCCACACTAACAAAAGGACATCTTTGCGTCACGTTTCCATACGTATGGAGTGTTTTAGCGCCGCTACATCAGCCGGCGTTAGCAGCAGTAGATTTGGTTACTTAAACTAAAGGTGAACTGTAGTCGTGGCAGATAAGAGAGGAGTCGTGTGAAACAGCCGGTCGCATACAGGAAGGCAGATAAACAACGTGCAGATAACAAACAACCTATTTTGTTATCTGGTGCGGATGACTTGTCGTCAATACATCAATAACTGTGGTTAGAAGTGCTCCGCCAAAGGATCAGATTCTGTGTGCTTTTCTACGGTTTCACAATAAGAAGCCCGATGATGCCGATGAGAGCCGAGCGAAAAGCTTTTAGCGTATTCTTATCTCTTCGTCCCTCTGCTCTCGTTTCCCCCTCGCACTCTCGTGGCCTTGCTTGAGAAAGGAGGACTCTTTCTCTCCGAGCCTGGTGCTGTTCCAGCTGCAACGTGATAACCAGTTCAATAACATAAACAACTGCCAGAATCCTCCAGAGGAAGGATGCAGAGAGAGAGTGTGTGTGTGTGTGTGTGTACATGAGTCAGTGGGTGGATGTCTGTGTGTGTTTGGTTTTACATGGGAGCGCGTGTGGGCTGGAGAGCAGGAGAGGCCTGGGCGAGAGGTGAGGACGAGTCAGCCATTGAACACCATCAAATAAAACGTTATCTAATGCCTGCACTGACGCGGCCCGCCAGAAAACAAGTACGCTCTCTATCAACTGAAAGCACGGCTGTGCTTTTGCCCGCGAAAAAAAAGAAACACTCCTCGCTGACGCCGTGAGCCGGGTTTGTACATCAGAGCAGAGAAATGGATTTCAGCAGCGCTTGACAAAGCCATCAGGGTACTTTGTGAGCACATTTAATGACTTCTAAGACCTTTAATCGCTCCAAAAGAAAGAAAAACACTGTTTACACGACGGAGCAACTCTTCCTCTGTGTTAAAGAGCGATTACAAACACACGGCCTGCAGATGCCTCTTGAGCACAATATTAAATATTTAACAAAGCTGTGGAAATGGTCATTTTGAGATGCAAGACGAAATATAAAGAAGTCCACACATTCAGACGTTCTGTAAACTCAAGATATGTTGACAGAAACATGGAAGATAGGTTTCATTTCAGGGTCTTTAGTGAGACTTTGAGGATCCCAGAGGACCACAGCCGGGTTTCTGCATTAATGACGATGGACTAAGTATTCAACACTGTCAGACGTGCGTCCGCAGCAATCTGTCAGGAAGTTATCAGATAAGTCTTTATATAAAGGAATAGTACTCTGAAGAGTCCGTGTTGGTTAAAATGACACCATGTGTAGATGTAGAGTTTAGAATAACCTCCTTCAACTGTATTACAGGGCGCAGTTTCAGAATAAAGTCTTATTAACGTTCCTCCTGTAGCAGGGATGAAACAGCACAACTGCTCGCACATATGTACAGATACAGTGCAGGCTGTGTGTTCATGCATGAGCACACGCCTCGAGTCATAGCAACATCACACACACACACATTAACATAAGGAAGTGTATGACTTTGGAGGGGAGCTCCTCCTCCCCCCTTCTTCTTCTTCTTCTCTCTGTGGAACCATTCCCACCTCTGGGTAATGGCTGGTCTACAACAGCAGAATAAGAATAATCCATCTCCCCTAACCCTAACTCAATGAGCCCTGCGCAGATGGTTCCATAACAACCGCCACGGCTGTACGACCGTAAAGCGACGCCACGCCCCAGCGAGGACGAGGCTGATATACATTCACATATTCAAATGAGGCCGTAACCTCTCCGCCGCGCTCTGCTGGAAGTGGAAGAGGAAGTGTGGGAGGAATGTGATGAGAGGCGGGACCGGAGAGAGTTGGGGGGGGGGGTGGAGGCTAGATGATGATGATGAAGAGCAAGAAAATGCCAGGGCCTTCGATAAAAGAGAAGCAGGGCGAGGAAGAGAGGTGAGAAAGGGAGGGAGAGCGAGAGGGGGGGAGTGTGAGAAGCCTGGGTGTAGTGTTTCAGCTCCTGGCTCTGCTGCTTGCTATTTCAGCTGTGCTGAAGCGCTGGCCAGCAGCCCCTGCTCTCACGCCATCGTAACCCCGTCAGTATGGTGGCACGGCACTTGGGCTGTGTTCACACCGCAGCAGAAAGTCTCTCGATTCTTATTTCCCCTCTTCTCTCTCACACGTATCATTTCTCCTGCTCAGTGCGATTGGCAAAATAAAGCCGACTGAAGTCGCAGCTTCTTCCTCCAATTCCACTCTGGACCACGTGGATCTGTGGCACCGAACCAGATCCTCCTGCGTCGCGTCCTCGTGCACCACACGGAGTTAATCTCACGTCATTTATCCGAGATGATAGTCAGAAGTTTGGCACCAAAGCAACTTCAACGAGCCAAAATGAGCAACGAGGAAACAAGACGAGAGAGAGCCAACAAGAGAGCTGGTTGGTATTTAGGGAGAAGCCTCCAGATAAACCGAACCTGAAGGAGTGTGTGCAAACTAAATCTAAATGTGTTGGATTCTAAGCGTGGAAGTGACGTATAATCACGCATGTGTTCCCGGCCTTACTGGCAGTAACCCGGGGTAACAACCTTCACTTTCCGACAGCAAAATGTTCGGACATGTTGGCACAAATGCGACGTACAGTACGAGTTACTATTCAAGTCCTCAGTCAGCAAAAGACTTTGATTATGAAACAGCTTCTGGAGGCAGAATGTGTTTTCTGAATACTGAATGATACATCGGAGGGAGACGCTCTCCTAAAACAGATGTACGCCGTCTCTTTTCTCTCCCATCTTCCTCCGGTCCTGTAGGTGTGCGGCGCTCCTTGATCCTCGTCCCAACTTCTTCCTTTATCATCTTTTTGGCAACACTAGCACACAGACCTCCGGTGAACCCTCAGTGTGCGCGGAGGAGACTGCAGCTTCGGTCGGACAGAGGAGCCTTAATCCAAGCTGAACATAATGCAGTCCGCTGCTGATTCTGACTCCGTAATCCTCCTGCTTTGTGCTGCTCTTACTGGATCTCTAGAAACATCCCTAACCTTTGATTCCAGCTGTGTTATGAAATATTGAGTTTGGAATTATGAAATGTTTCTCACACACACACACACACACACACACACACACAATTACAAGGTCACTGTTACGACACCGATATCAAAACTAGGACAAGTTCTGTGTTTCTATCAAACATCAGAAGAACGTGCTCGTGAGGTTGAGAGCGTCCAGCGACTGCAGAGAATGCAATAAATGTTCAATAAAACAAGCACTGTTCTGTGTTCTGTATTTTTAAGCCATTACACATTAATATGCGTTTCATCATCACAACAGCGTTCTTGCATATTTTCCTCGCATCGTGCAGCCCCAACATCCTCTTTAAGTCCCGTGTTGTCAGCATGTGCTCTGCTTTGCCGCCCTTGAGCAAGGTCACTGGTGCAGAGCTAACGGTGACCTCTGACCTCGACGAGGGCAAGCAAAGGTTTCCTGAAGCAAATCAATAAACACATTGAATGCGAGGTATCTGTAGATATGATGGACATCACATGTGTGTGTCCGTGTTGTGGAGCTGCCCCCTCTTAGATCATTTGTCTAAGACTGAGCCGTCGTTTGGTTTTAGGCGACGAAGATGTTTTTTTGTGGATTAGTCATTTTTGAATGCTTTTTTCATGCTGAATGATTTATTTCCGGTTGTGCTTTTGCAGGATTCTTTGTGGACAACAATCGACAAAATCTCAAAGTGTTGGTGGACTACGAACTGGAGGACCGCTCACGTTGTGTAAACACAACAGAATTGTTCTTCTATGAGACGATGGAAACATCCAGAAATGTCTCCGACTATTTTACTCTCAGTCCATTTGCTTTATCACTTTCCTTCTTTTCACTTTCTTTTCCAAAGCTCCAAGACTATTGAGAAAGTAATGGAATTTTAAATAAAAAGCCGTATTGCTGAAGGTTGCCAGAAGCTGAACTAAATGGATTCGAATTGAATTTAAGTGGATTTTGACACCACGGCCCAGTGAAGGTCAAGCCAGGCCTGCTTTTTGAGCAGCGCTGCAGCCCTGAGTGCTGCGGTGTCCCGACAAGCTCCTGTTATTTAAGGTTAATCCTGCAAATTGTGCTGGGTTTAAGTTGCATTTAACCTACATAGACGCTGTAGGTTGTGTCTTGATGCAGGACCACTGTCCTCTGATCCCACCACACAACCCGGTACAATGTCCATTTGACTGGCTTTGCATCAGATAACCTCTTTGGTTGGTAAAGAGTATATTAAAAACAAAATGCAACTTAATCTGGATAAAGTGCTGCAGCAGAACGGACGGACTGCAAAAAGGGGAAGTGAGTGAGATCACAAAACAGCCACCCGGAGATGTAAGAGTCCTACAGATTCCATAATCCCTGATCAAAATAAAGGTTACGTGTATTCAGTGTTTTCATTTGCTCATCTGTTTCTACCTCGTAGTCAGAATGAGGTCAGCACAGATTTCCTTTTCGGCTCCAAAGCTGGTTATTTCCAGCAATTTAGTGCCCTGACAAGATATTTATAGCAAAGAAAATCAACAACTGAGTAGGGATTTACCACACAGGTTCTGTTTCTCATTTCCGTCTCATTTTATGTAACAGATCTTCATAGAACGCAGTGATCAGTGTGAACAGACTCCATGAGCTGTGTGACTAATGTTCCACAAACAACATGGAAAATATCCCGCCATTAAACCACCACTGAAGTCACAGACGAATATATTCTTCTGTGTGTGTGTGTGGGAAGAAGTTCAGCATCAAGCTCAAGGGCACTTTGGTCGTACACTCAGATATAATCCTGTGACCTTTCTGATTACAAGACGCTCTCTTTAAAGTGCGGGCCGCCCTGCTGCCCTACTTCCCCAGAAGCCCTCATCCAAGGACTCTCTGCTCCGTTTATCTGGGAGATGAATGGAAAGTCTGCGGTGAAGCTCTGAGGGTTGTGATGTAGGCCGGGCTGACAGTCAACGCAAACTTGAGATCTATCTTTCCCGTTCAAACTGGGAGGCTGTGTGCAGCCACAACAGATCCGGTTCAGTTGTACGGGTGGTGATGGCCTAGCGGTCTAGTGGTACGAGTTGAGTGGTGAGTTCAATACCAGGCTGCCACCATTGTACCCCTGCGCAAGGTACTTAACCCTGAGCTGCTCCAGGGAGACTGTCCCTGGACTTAGTTCAATGTAAGTCGCTCTGGATAAGAGCGTCTGCTAAATGACCTGTAATGTAATGTAACAATACAACCAATTTAAACAAATACACAAGGATCTAGTGCAAGTTTAGAAAGTTGTTCCAGGTTAAAGACTTCTGCCACCGCTTCAAGGAGAACAGTTCTGTTCCGAGTCGACGAACACTCGTACGGTTTTGTTGATAAATAGATTATTTGATTTCTCCACAAAGAATCCTGCAAAAGCAGAACTTTAAATGTTGTGTGTAGCAGAGATGTGCTCATGTTACTGGGGAAATGATTCTTTCAGCATGAACATGCATCTAATCTAAGACCAGGACAACTTAGAGGAGCCCGATGTGGCTGCTTCTGCTGAGTCGTAATGGCACCAATATCAAGACGTAAGAGCTGCAAAGTCCAGCTGATCGTTCCCGAGTTGAACCCCTGGAGCAGAAGTGAAGTCTGACTCTGGTCAGACCAGAAGTAAAAACATGTGTGAGATCCTGAAAAGGTTCCTGAGATGTAAAAGGGATTACCGTCGTCCCCCACAGCTCGTGTATATTTTAACATTTCAAAAGCAAAACATCTCAGAAATAAATGTACAAATCGACAGGAACACTTTTATATTCCACTAAATCTACAAGTAAGATTATCCAGAGCGACTTACAGTGAACTAAGTCCAGGGACAGTCTCCCTGGAGCAGCTCAGGGTTAAGTACCTTGCGCAGGGGTACAATTGGTGGCAGCCTGGTATTGAAGGCGTACCTCTACACCACTAGGCCATCACCACCCCTGTCATTAAACCAACACAAGCAGACATTTCAGAACATTGCAGCATCAAAACCCCGAAGAGGATCTCTGACGCTCACGTTCAATAATTAGGAAGTTGAATAACAAACGGTGGATTCTGTTATCTCAACCAAAACAAACCAGAGGCGGTGTGAAGACTCTCTGTGCGACCCTCACTGTTATTTAAATAAACCTCCGTGTCTCCGGGGACAGACGTCCTTAAACATCCCTCCGTACAGACACACGGGTGTGTTTGCACAAACACTTTAAGCCTTCAGCCAGTAAAGAAACGAGCAGAAAAACCTCATTTCGAGTGAGATTCTACAAGATCGCATTTACATGCTGTGTCTCCATCTTTGTTGTGCGGCGCTCACTGCTGCTGCAGAGAGCACCTGTCAATCACACCGTGTGGGCGGATTTTGTATTTTGGGATTTTCTTTTGATGAAGTTTTAGGTTTCTGTAATTGGTTCTTTTTTTCTTTGTGTCGTCAACCACAGAGACGCTGCTACCTGCGTGTCTTCTTCTTCTCTTTTATTTCAAACAAAGCAGGAATATAAAACACATCGCTGCTGCAGTCTCACAAAGAATAGAAAGTTTCAACACTAAATTACAAAAAAGGGCAAAGAAATGTCAGAAAGGTTTGATATGGAGATGACTGATATGTATACTGATGTCATGTTTACTGCCATGCACCTGCAGAGACACGCAGTTAATGTGTCATTCATCACTTTCTCTATTCTAATAAATGTTGTTATTGAATCCTTGCACAGTCCAACTGTGGGCAGGAACTAAACAAACAAGACACAAAGTAAAGTAATACAATCTAAGATACAACATATGTTTGTTTTAAGATCAACATCTTTGTAAACTTCATTTTGGGGAATTAGCTTCGACACAAGACGTTTGAAAATGTCATGTTTGGTTCGGGGAACTTGTCGTGGCCATTATTCTTCCTCTTTTGTGCCATATTATTGTGTAAACAATTAATTAATTAGGAAAAAACGATAGTTGCAATGATTAAAGTGGAACACCTCTTCTTCACAGAAATGACCAAAATAAGGTTTATTTATATGAAGATGTGACAACAGCGATGATGACAGGACTAAAGATGGGATGTCTGATGCGCCCCCCCTGAAGGAGCCCCCACCTGAAGGAGCCCCCCACCTGAAGGAGCCCCCCCCGACTGCAGCCCTTCCAACACAAACACAGCTAAACTAACAGCAAAGCACCGTCGGGCTGTTTGAAGTCCATCCTGCCACAATCATCACGCCGCTGCACGGCTCAGAGCAGCTCACTCAGCTAGCACTTCACAGAAACACACACACACACACACACACACACACACACACTTCAGTCCTCCTCCTCCTCCTCCTCCTCCTCCTCCTCCAAACTGACGACCCCCCCTCCCTCTTCTCTGTGCTCGTTACCTTCACTGATGTTTAACCCGTAGCTTGGCAGCGGATGACGGCTCAATTAAGAGCTTGCTGCAGGACAGGGATTAGTGCTGCCCTGCGGCCGCGCCTCCTCTGGACCCTAATCCTTTAACATCGGGGTCAAAGCCGCGAGCACATGTTGGCAAATAGCTCCGAAAAAAAGCTACAACGAGGAAACGATTACACCATGCAGGTTGCATTACAGCGGGGGGAGGGGGGGGGGGGTGCAGCTTATGTTTGTGTCCATCATCAAGTCAGCTGTGGATTGTTTTCTGAACTCTATAAACATTTAAAATGCACACATTATATGATGATTAATGATTCATTTTAATCATGTCTTCAAAAACAGCAAAAACAAAACCTGAAGTTTGGTACAAACACATTTTTATAATTGATATAATAAGCCATACTTTGTTATTACGAAGCAGCCGTGCAAGAATATCACCTAAACAAAAATAAACAGGTGCTAAATTATAATCTATATCAGGAAATATCCCATTAAGAAATGAGTAAACAAGATTACAGATGTGAGCGAGCGTTCAGCCAGCTGCTGGTGCTCGACAGGTTTCTGTGTTCAGCACGGGGCGAACATGCAGCGCTGGTTTGGTGCGACCGACGGCGTGCAAAACTTCACGAGACTCCTGATATAATATAAGTGATATAGACCTGCAGGAAACATGTTGTTTCATATAGTTTCGTGGCACACTGAGGTGGATATTGACATTTAATCGTGCAGGTTGTCGTGCTTTGAAAGCCTAGAAATGGACCGAGATCTAAAAACTCAGTTTGATTCTTCAAGTGTCTCCAGCTGGTGTGGAAATCAAAGCTGGTAATTTACAGCAGAGCAAAAGCAGGTTCATGCTCAGCCAGAAATACAGGAATCAAAGCCGCTCCGCTCTCCCCGCTGCCTTTACCTGGCACACGTGTAACACTCGATATAAAGTTTCCCTTCGTCAACAGCAACATGTTCTCCTGTGTGAGGAGGAAACTAAAGAAACGAATCATCGTGTAATGATCGGAGACATCTACGTATTAAACAGTGAGTCATGTGACTTTTGTGGACACGCTCTGCTGCTAATGTGGGCATCTGAGGCTGAACATTACATCCAATCCAAAAGTGTAACACGCTGAACTGTTCCGCTCCGGTTCGGGCCAAAGACAACAAACAGTAGGTGCATCCTGCGTGGAGCTTCTCTGGCTGCAAGCGCAGAAGGGAGGCCATTTTGAAAGTGGCAGTAGGGGGGTTGGATTGTGAGGGGAGGCTTGCTGCTGCTACTTCTCGCATTAAGTGGCTGATGGGCTCCTCTTTGTACAGAAACACCTTTGACTTTAAGTTCCATTAACGCAGAGGCAGCGAGGACATTTCTCTCCCTCTCGATGTGCTGGGGTAAAGCGCTGCCCTGCCATGATTGAATCGTAGCCATAATAGCAGAAGGCAGAGGCCTGCTGCGCGCCTGAGCTCTTCCTGTTCTCCTCACTCGGCGTGGGAACAGCCGTGGACCAAAATCTGCCCTGGAATCAGCACACAAAAGAGGCCATGAAAGCAACGAGACCAGAGCAGGTAGTAATTGCTCCTTTCACACCGAAGCGCTCTAAAGGAGCACGACTTGTGGGATGAGGCTTTTAGTTTGACAGCGGCGAAAGGAGCACGCTTTGTCCGACCCGGCTTACGAGGGACGAGAGCGTGGGGGTCAGCTCTGCCGTACGAGGCTGAAGTTGAATCAATAAGGTAGCAGTAGACGAGCCCTCCACTGCAGAGCGGCTCACCTCTAACTTCCTGTCCGCCTTCCTGATTTTTACCGTCCACCATGAGCTCATGTCGTTTTCTGCTCTCGCAGGCTAATGCAGCGATTAAAGCCCATCAGTCCTCCGACGGCCAACAAACACATTGATTCGGGAAAATTAGACTCCAGTTAAAATTACAGAGCACGTCAAAGTCTCGGGTTCCACCGTTAAAGTCTCGAGGGTCTGACTAATGGAGAGCTCTGGATAATATGTTGGGGAATTAATGTGTCGCCGCTCACTTGCTCTTTAGATTAATGTAAATGCACGGTTCGGACTTTACTCCACTCTCGTGTCTCAGTCACATGGAAGGTCGTTGTATTCTTCACAGTGGAAACGTCTGGGTGACGTTCAACCGACCGTCCAAAAAGTCAAAGATATTCAATTGTTTGAATGTTTGTGAACTAAGATTCACTTTCTGCTGTAACAAAACCCAGAAATAATAAAAGTTCATATAAATTCAAATAAATCTCAAGAGATTGACAATTTAATCCTTTTAATCCCGGATAGATTACATGTTTGCTCAACAACTGCTGGGATGTAAAGGATCTCTGGAGCTTTTGGTTTTACATGATCGCTTTTGTGTTTTTTCGGAGCATTTCTCCTCGTCTGCTTTGAGATCAACACGAGAACTAAAAGGAGATTTAAAAATCCACTATTTCACGACGACTGGGCAAAAACATCTTCTGCGGGTTGTGCGATACGATCCCCGTTACTGATGAAGCTTGTAGTGAGATTAATGTGTCCGACTGCGTCAACGGTGACCTTTCAATCTTCCCTTTCTGAAGCCAACTCTGCGACTATAACAATCACAATCACAGTAAATTCAATATATTATATGGCTAATTATAATATCTAGGTTTTCCAGTGTTGCCAGAAAAAACAAGACATCACCTTCGATTCTGAGAAATAATAATAATAAATAATAATAATAATAATACATGCTACATAAGAATAATAAATAATAATACATAATAAAGAATTATAATAATAATAATAATAATAATAATAATAATAATAATATAATAAGAATAATAATAAAATAATAATACATAATACATGTCCATCCATGGATGGGTGGATGGATAGACATAATACATAATAAAGAATAATACATAATTATAAAGAATAAATACATAATACATAATAAATAATACATAATAATAATAATAATAATAAATAATAATACATAATTATAAAGAATAAAGAATAAATAATACATACTACATAATAAATAATAAGAATAATAAATAAGGCATATTTCACAATTAATATTACTTTATTATTACAAAACATATTTATCAATAAAGTAACTATCAGCTGATAAATCAATAATGAAAATAGTCTGCTGTGATCATCGATGCTGAAAGGCCTCAGACTGAACTTTATTACGCCGTTACACAGGAGGAAGTACACAGCTGCGCTCTGTAATGTCTGGAGAGCACGACGACTCACTGCCTGTGTTTGCAATTCAGCAGGAAGCTGCGGCAGGAGACAATGATTGTACTTCCTCAAATTAACAGAAGCAAGGAGAGAGAGGAGGGAGAGGAGGGAGAGGAGGGGGGGCTTCTTTTTCTCCCCCCTCTCTGTTTGGACTGAAGCAAACAGAGCACACGATGGAGCACATGGCTCAGCTTCAGGGAGGGAAACTAAACTCTGTGAATTCTGATGGATGTTCAAGAGAATTTAATTGTTTTCACTATAAAAACTGTCTCCTTAAGTTTTGTGCGGGCAGGGAGCTTTACTCTGTCGATGAGAGCGCCGTGCAGCCAGCCTCGCCTGCAGTTACGCTTCTCAGAGACACAAAAGCCCATTACTGGAGCTGAGCCCATAAGTTATCTGCAGCTTAAGCCCCTTTCCACAGAACAAGTCCAGTTACAATATTGTGTTCAATTTATGGATTGTGTTCCTGTGTGAGTACATGAGTGAAGGGGAGAGCCCTCCAGAGACTTAAGAGAGACTCTGCTGCATGAATGTAATGTAAGGAGACGGGTATCCGATCTTCAACTAAAGTGCAACGCCAGCATTTCTTCCATCCTGCTAAGATGCACAGCAGTTCATTGAGATGATGATGATGCTAATGTGAGCCTTCCATAACATAAAGATGGACGCTACAAGACAGAAACTATGGCACAATTCTCAAAATGTCTTTGGGACAAACAGTCCAGGAGACGCACCCGATTACTTCCCTTATGCGATTACATTGCAAACAACAAATTGTTGTAATTGGCAGGAGGAGAGCTAGTAACGCTAGCTGTTAGCATTCAGTGGGCAGCAGTCCTTCTTGGCTAACATTAACAGAGCCAACAGCTAACGTTAACAGAACTAACAGCTAACATTAACAGAGCTAACAGCTAACGTTAACGGAGCTAACAAGCTAACGTTAACAGAGCCAACAGCTAACGTTAACAGAACTAACAGCTAACATTAACAGAGCTAACAGCTAATTTTAACTGAGCCAACAGCTAACGTTAACAGAACTAACAGCTAACATTAACAGAGCTAACAGCTAATTTTAACGGAGCTAGCAAGCTAATGTTAACGGTTTTAACAAGCTAACGTTAACAGAGCTAACAGCTAACGTTAACAGAGCTAACAGCTAACGTTAACAGAGCTAAAGTTAACAGAGCTAACAACTAACGTTAACGGAGCTAACAGCTAACGTTAACAGAGCTAACATTAACAGAGCTAACATTAACAGAGCTAACAGCTAACGTTAACGGAGCTAACAGCTAACGTTAACGGAGCTAACAGCTAACGTTAACAGAGCTAACGTTAACAGAGCTAACATTAACAGAGCTAACAGTTAACGTTAACAGAGCTAACGTTAACAGAGCTAACGTTAACAGAGCTAACAGTTAACGTTAACAGAGCTAACGTTAACAGAGCTAACGTTAACAGAGCTAACAGTTAACGTTAACAGAGCTAACGTTAACAGAGCTAACAGTTCCATTGATTTACATCATTGTTTATTGAATACATGGAAAAATATAACGTTCCCATGTTCAACTGTAATATTTTAAAATGTAACTTCTAATAAATACAGATGTTTTCACAGCAATATAAAAAAAAGATATTAGAGGGAAGTTTGACCTGTTTACAGTAATAAAGGAGTGCACGTGGCAGTACGTGGGATTTATTGTTGTTGTTTTTACCGTGGTATTGAATTGGGTATCAAGAATGGAGGAGTTTCACTGTTATTGAATACTACTTACAACTCTAAAGATAGATATGTGGGCGGGGGGGGGGGGGGCTCAGAGCTCCTATTAGCTTCTTTGACAACGTCAGAAACAACAGAGTGTTTATTTCTGTATGACTCACACACACACACACACACACACACACACACACACACACACACACACACACACACACACACACACACACACACACACACACACACACACACACACACACACACACACACACACACACACACCTTTTAAGTGCTGGTCGCTTCAAACAGCAGCAAACTTTCCAACAGGCATCAGTTTGAAGATTTGAGCTTTAAAGCGAAGGAAAGCAGAGATGAGAGATCTGATGTTGGATCGTTTCTGGGACACCACCTCACTTTGTGATTGACCTGGTAAAAATCTGGTTTATTTTAAAATCTTGCAGAGTTGCGACGATTGGTCGAAAGACAGAGAAAATAATCGCCAACTATTTTGATAATCGATTAATCGTTAAAGTAAGTTTTCAGCCTCTGAAATATGGAGATTTCCTGCTTTTCTCTTTTTTTTAATATCATATTAAAGTGAATATTGTATTTTGGACGGACAAAACAAGACATTTAAAGATGTCAACTTGGACATTTTTCACTATTTTCTGATATTTTAAAGACCAAACGATCAATGGAGAAAATAATCAGCAGATTAAATCCATAATTGGCAATTAAATTATTATTTAGTTTAGATATGCGTCTTTTATCCAACGCTGCTATAACCGAGAGATCCAGGAGGAATTCTGCAGGACACGTGTGTGTGTGTGTGTGTGTGTGTGTGTGTGTGTGTGTGTGTGTGTGTGTGTGTGTGTGTGTTTTAAGGTTTATTTCATGGTCTCAAACTCAACCACCGGGTTGAAAATGAGACTCTCCGGATTACTGTCCAACCTGTTTACACCTGCATCTCTGTATTACCTGTCTTATCTGGACCAACACTCATGTGTGGTTACACTGAGCCTTCGTGTCTCACTGCCAAAGACTCACCGACTAATCTGCTCTCCTGTGACTGCTGGGACACTCACCAGCGCTGCTCAGCACCCTTATCTGGACTGTCTCCCTCGGGATCCTGTGACACCTTTTTGGCAACCTGGGCATTAACTGCAGGCCTTCCAGAAACACTGTCCATGTTGCAGCGCATCCCTCTGCTGCACTACATAATGATGTAACATATAACAGTTCCTCCTGCCTCCTCACATGAGAGACATATTCTCATTGCCATCTAATCCCAGTCACCTGCCTGGAGGAGATCCTGCCAGACCAATGCTGGATGTGGAAAAACTGACATTTCTGCTGCCTCCAGAATGGCAGAGCTGACCTGACGGCTTTATTCGGGTTATTGATGCCATCATTACAAGACTGGTTCCACGAGCAAAATGGTTTCCGGGTTTGAGGAGGAAATTAGAAGTTTGATGGCACTCTCTCCCGGGAGAAAAGCAATTACGCACAGCAATGAGAGCACAATTGTCGGAAATGGGCTCATGAAAGAGACATAAAATTATTTGTCAGGCACAATAGCTTAAAGGATATGAGGAAACACGTCCAATATGGTTATTTTATATTCAGAAATAAGACACAGTTTCCCCAATCACTACAGTTTTATTGAGACAACGCCACTGTTATGGTCTCCCTTTATCTTCCCACTTTTCTCTGCAATGTAAACCTGTCATTTAGCGCGTAAACGAAATTGATGGCGCGATAAAAGTTGTCAATAACACAGACGAGCTTTTCTCAGAGATGAAATCCATTTGCAGAAATGAAGAGAAATCGCGTTAAAGCCTGGCTGACACTTGTCGTAAATCGTTTGTGACAGCTCCTAATGGAGCGTTATTACTGTTGCGCACGACGCTCAAACACACCGGTGTGCGAGGTGTTGTTTCCAGGAGGGCTGCGGGACTGAAACGTGCAGGAAGACAGTGGAAACAAAGCTTTAACTGCGATACTGATGAGAACTTAGCAAAGTACATGAAGCACCGCGTGTCCTTGACACAAAACATAGGCAGGCTGAGGCTGTTCGCCGTGCACAGCCTCCTGACAGAGTTACCACAACACTGTGCCAGTTAGCGACTCCGAGCGAAACATGCACATATCTCCACAACCGGACACGCAGTCAGCTGTCAGAGCTGCCCAGACACAGGAAGAGGCCACACCAACTAATGTAGCAAACGTGAAATGCGGACACAAGCTGGTGAAGAGTGACTTACCCGAGCAGTGTATCCACATCTGTTTGATGAGACGGGAGATTGTAAACGTCACACTTTAGGTTGCATTCACGTACAAGAAGGTTTCACCGAAGATGAGCAGATAACTCTCCGCCGACCGCGGTGGGTTACCAATTTCAAACAATTCTTCCTACTTGATGTACAAGGTAACTATTTAGTTATGGCAAATGGTTCCCTAATCTATCCTGAGTGGCATTGCTTTATGATTGACAGGAGCGCAGCCAATGGAAGCGAGCTGCCGGCGCCGCTTCGACCAATCAGATCGCCAGCGCGGAGTTGGTGGAAGGTGAGCTGTGAAGCAGGAAGGGCTGATGGCGACATCATGTGTTAAGAGTTTATATCCCTCCGCTTGTCATGTTTTGAGAGCAACGGCTGCACTTTCATTGCTTTTTATTTTTATTTATTTGAAATATTAACCAACAAATCAGTCTACAGTTAGCACGGTTTATCTGTGTAAGCTACATAACAATATCTTACAAGTTGTTAAAGCGTTATGTGCTGTTATTATGTACATTATCGTTTTTATAAATGTAAATACTAAAATGTGTCATGATGTAGAGCCCGAGCGAGATATTTCAATTGTAGCCTACATTTACACAGCAAAGGAGAACATAGAGACAAAATAGATCTAAATCAGGTATTAACTATAACATAATTATTCGCTTTGTTTACAAATGCTACCCGTTGTTAATGCGTATTAAAAGATATAATGGCGCGAGCGGCTTTTCACTGGATGTTAAATTAGCGATGATGTGCGCCCTACTTTATGTGTCCACGGCGGAGGAACACGGTGTTTACAGTGAGAGGCAGACTGACGTACGGATACAGTGTGGCGCGTGAGTCAGGATAGCAACACATGTACAGAAATTTACTTTCGCACAAGCGCACGAGCTTTAAGAAGGATTTTACGTCGCCGACGTGCAGATTCTATTTTATACGTATTTCCACTGTTTCAAGTTTGACTGTGTGTGCGCGAGGCTACGTCATGTTACGTCAGCAAATGGCTTGGCTGGGATATTTAAAGTAATACGGCTCGTGCATAAAACCAGTTTTATTTTTGGCTTAAATGTGAAAGTAGTGGAGAAGAAGTGAAGAGAGTCCGTATTTATTTAACATGTTAACATATAATAATAATAATAATAATAATAATAATAATAATAATAATAATAATAATACCTCTTATTCAGGGGATACATTCCAAATAAATAAACTATTGTTAAGACAAAATTAAGGTATGTACATATATAAATAAATAAAATAAAATACATGACAAGAAGGCAATTATATTTTAAGATATGTAGGCTACAATTATAAAACTGCTATTTGTGGTTCACCCATGTGCTGCTTAATAGCTCAATATTGCTCTAATGATCAATATGCAATTGCTAGAATTAAAAACTAACATAAAATATTAAGACTAATTTACGGGACAATGTTGCTCATTATGCTGTTAAAACTTCACAGTTCACACATTTCACATTGTGTTAATGAACACAAAGTCCAGCTTGCAGGAGTGAAAAAAGATCATCTTCAGTAAAAGTATGAATAAAACAATGTAGAAATACTTCATCAAGTAAAAGCACGGTTTTCAAAGCCAGTTATGATAAAATGAAGCTACTTTGAGAAGTATACTTGTCCCCGGTAACATCATTTATGACATTATTAGATTGTTTGTACTGATTGCAGGTTGAGGTTGACCCCTCATAAGGGTCACCTGATAACTCTGAGGTGATGAGAGGATTAATAAGAGACAACAGATGAACCAGCAGAGCTCTGATTCACACATCTGTATTCAGTTTACTGCGTTTCCCCGACTTTCTTGTCACTTTGGTGGAAATGTAAACAACTCATGGACAAATCCAAAGGTTGTGAAGGTTATCATGCAGCATGTTGTGTACGATCTGAAACCAATGTTTCCCTCATGTAGTGGAGCAGAACATAATACTTACTCATTACTGAAGGGCAGTAATGGAGTAAATGTACTTTCCACCACTGCCAACCTTTAGGCACACACACACGTATTCCTGTTTTACATACATTACGTGCAACAAGGCCCTGAATTAAAATATAATCTGAAAACGTCCGGTGAAGAATCCCTGTAAAACACCACAATACAAACCAGAGCACAATTGGAAACGGACAAATGAAGCATGTTCAGATCCCCCGGGGGGGTGCCACCCAGTCTGGACCCCCCCGTCACATTCTGAAGTAAGACAACATATGGAAACAGCAGGCAGGGAATGAACAGCTGACTCAAGGAATGACACACAGCTGCAACTTCTGAGTTAGAGAGAAAACACAAGACTCTGACTCTGCATATTCAGCTTCTTCTTTTTAAATATGCATTGCATTTCCTGCTACAAGAGTGGGGGGGGTAAATATTACCATAACATTGGAAGTCTTAATAGTTTGTTAATGAGGCAGATAAAGGAAGACGGAGAACTAAAGAGCAATGAAGTAACTGGCAGCAGTGTGGACGCAGAGAGGGAGCGCCACACACAGAGATTACACAGTGTTTCCTGCTTTACATAAGAGGCTTATGTGATGGAGGAGAACTGCACCAGTCAGATGGACGCCCCCGCTGCCTTCCTCTCACGCCGACCTGCTCGTGCAGCTGGGTAGTCCAGAGGTCAGCCGCTCGGCCCCGGGGGTCAGAGAAATGTCACAGGAGAAATGACAACAAGCAGCCAGGCCGGAGTTTGGAGTGAAAGCAGGAAGCCGAGCCTGTGGCCACGCGGAGCGACTGGTGCTGCTGCTGGTTCGTAGTATTACTTAGTTACAGCACAGGCCGCTGCAGGACATTCTTTGTTCTTCAGCACAGCACTACTTTTCCTTCAGAACAATCAATAAATGCAGTTTGGCGCCCCCTGTTGAAGCAACGCTGAATCTTTTCAGAAATTGTGTGCAGGACATTTCAATTCAACTTCATTGTCCATAAATACAATCAAATGAGTGCAGTGCAGAAGTCCACAGGGATTAAACACGCAGACATGTGTTCCAATGTTTCCAGACAGAAGAGGAATACCTTGTGGCACGTTGGCTCAGGACGTTATAATTACATTGTTTTCCTCACTTAATCCACACATACATTCGTTCATAAGATTCCTCCACACAGCATGAAGAGTGGAGACATCATCGTCACTAATATATGACTTGCACTGGTGCATCTTGGGAGTTTCTGCAGGATTCTGCATCATTAAACACCACCTGAACCTCTTCACTTTGACATATCCGTACCAACGTACCAACGTACCAAATATCTTACTCTGTTTACCACATTTGGCTCGTGGTCTGCTTTAGAAGATGAAGGAAAATGTTGCTTCTGATCTCTTTTTAGAGTTCAATTAAATATCATTCTGCACACCGCAGCACTCTGACCGGCGTGCATCAGATGGTTAACGTCCCAGCACACATCCTGTCTAACACTCTTCATCCACGTACACATTGAAGAGAACACACTTTGTTGAACCTCATTGGTCTCTAAGAAGAGAGCAGACATCCTCTCACCCCTTCCAGTTTACAGGGTTTGATAGTGAATAACAAAATATGCTTATAAGTGTGTGTGTGTGTGTGTGTGTGTGTGTGTGTGTGTGTGTGTGTGTGTGTGTGTGTGTGTGTGTGTGTGTGTGTGGGGACAATTTACTAAATTTAATTTGGTCAAAAGCTTTGGACGAACCAGGAAACACATAATTATTGTAGTTCTATACTTACTAACAACCTCCTTCGGTGCATAATTATTATTCATATTATTCATAATTATTCATTTTCCAAGATTAAGAGCGTCTCTGCTGTTCTGCTGATGATGTGTTTCTTCATAAATGGCACGTTTCAATGTCAAACTGAGACCTGAGGCCTGAACTTTGTGTGCGATAAAAGCAGGTTGGATGTTAATAACTAACATGTTTCTATGTCCAGTGGAGGGAAATCTTAATGCTACAGCGAACACTCATATATTAAACAAAGACCAGCTCCATACAGAAATGCTGCCCCCCCCCCTCACACACCTTTGGGATGAACTGCAGCCTGACTTCATATATACAGAGTCCCCGGGGTAAAGATGGCGCGATGGACATTGTTACAACCTTACGATATATTACTAACTTCCACACACTGTAAATGAATGAGCACAATATCCAGTTAATATGCGAAACAAAAAGCTGTTATAATGAATCAATGTGTTATACGAAGGTGAAGAAGCGTCTTACTGATACATTATTATTGTATCGTAATAGTTTCTGCTGTCCACTTACTTTTGACCATGTAGTGTATGAAATGTTGAGTATTATAAGAGAAATGTGAGCCTCACTGAACACAACGTGCTGTTCACTGGAGATCTGTGCTCAGCTGCTCGTGTTCAGTTCACACACAGGAACTGTGTGACCCCACATCTCGTCTGTCAGGCTGAGTGCTCGGCTCTCCACGCTCTGGAAGATTGCTAATGTGTTGGAGAGGTCACGAGGTCACGGCGGCTGCAGAAATTACCCATTGTTATGCAATCAAGTGGAGATGCATTGTGAATGAACTGCTGGTGTGAAGAACACTGAGAGCAGCTCCGTGTTTGTGCAGAAACTCTGAATGTTTGACCTCGGAGGCAACAGGACATAGAGAGAGACGGATAAATGATCTACTCTTCATGGTGTTGAGTTTGCATAATATATTTTACAATATGATGTGCTGTTCAAGAAGGAAGAGGAAAATAAACGATCACTTCTAACCAGCTTATGTCCGATAATCCATAAATAAACCTTTAAATTCAGCTCAAAATATAAAGCAAACTTAAATCCTTCAGGGTTAAAAAAAGATAAAGAATTAAACCCTCTAATATAAATTAAATTGAAGAAAAAAAAGCTTTTAATTAGGAACAAATTAAAGTGTAATTACCTGCTTTTTAAAAATATTATTTAATTAAAGAGAAAGTTGTACCGAAGGGAGCTAAAATCGCAGCGAGCTGACTCAGCTGCATGAGCACGGGGAGTTATTTATATTTCCTCAGGAGAAAGTAATTCCAACAAAAATTATAAATAAAAATCCTGAAATCGACGCGCTCGCTAAAAGGGGAGGTACTGTTGTGGCGACATCAGATTCTGCTCCTCCCATCACAGGGAGGGACCAGACTTTACAGTAAAGAGCTGAAACCATTTAAAGCCAGTGTTGTGCTGATGGATGGTTATTATTCTCAGCCGTGAACAGATGGAGACGTCGACGTCTAAACACAGAAACACGATGAAGCTAAAGCAAACAGGACGACAGCTGCATGTTTTCACACACTGTCGGAGTTTGCAGCTAAAGTTACAGAAGTTTTATACATTCAAAATCTCTCTTTTGATTCTTATTACTCATAAAATCAACGCCGGGGAGTCACGTGAGGACATTGAGATGCAAAGTGAACCAGGTGCTTCATGAACTCAGAGTTCGGATCTTCACAGGTTTCCTCTCACAGGCGCTGTGAAGCATCGCCGCACACACTGAGGGCTTGTTGTGTCTGTGACCAGCTGCTCCATTGTGAAGTGATTAAGTTCTGTTCATGTGTTTCTTCATCGGAGGGCTGCAGGAGAAACATCTCCCGCTGCAGCGTGAACATATGGACGTGAAAGCTCTTTCAATATAACGCAGTATTGCATCCCAAATGGTTTGAATCGTGACCCCAACACTTGCTCTCTGCCCCCGGCCTCCAGACAAACCGACATTCATTTACTCAGATCTGAGGCTTAAACTGTGACCCAGGAATCCATGTTGGCAGCTCACGGGAGGGCCGTGACCCCACCATTTGGGACCGGTTCTGCGGGTGTCCAGCTGCTAGATTACTGTTTTCATCTGGACGCCGCGAAGACACGAGTGTGACTGAAACAAATCACACTTTAAGTCTTTGTGGTAGAATGACCTTTTAATATAAAGAGAGCAGAGACTCTTGTACATTATGGCTTAACTTGTATTTTATTAAACTGACTTCTGTTCATCTTGTTTGTGCGACTCGGCGGTATCATTATGTCCAAAACAATCTCTATTCCTGATCTTATATTTAGTTTTTTATTCATTTTGCTAATACTCTAATCCAGAGAGAGCTTACATTTATTTAAAGAGGACTTACACATCTAAGAGTAATGCTTGAAAACAGGAGACTTTGATATTCTTCTGATGTGCGAGGTGTTTGTCAGCTCTGCAGAGCGTTCAGACGCAGGGAGGGAACACAAAGAACAGCTGATGTGAGAGGCAACATGTCGGACGAATCCAAATCTACAATTACACTCCAGTCGTTTCATATTGAACCAAACATGTGACCGTGACAGTATAAATCAGCGACATGTGAGAGGGAAAGTGAGAATAGACAGGATAAAAGAAAAGGGATCTAACGGAGTGTATCAGGATCTTATAGACACGCTGTAGCTGCTCCATGTCCACGCAGACAACGACAGCAGAAGGGAGAGGAAAGAAGGAACGGACGGGGCGGAGGGACTAGGGGAGCGCAGGGGGCGCCACACACCTGCGTTGGGCGCCGAGGCGCGCCAGCGCAGCGCCGCAGCGCGAGAGCAGCGCGCGCCGCAGCGCGCGCGCAGCGCGCGACGAGCGCGGCCAAGCGCGGGGCGGCAGCGCGCGCCGCAGCGCGCGCCGCAGCGCGCGCCGCAGCGAGCGACGCGCCGCAGCCGCGAGAGCGCGCCGCGCGCGCGAACGCCGCGCCGAACAGCGAGGCCGCAAGCGGAGCCGCAAGCGGCGCAGCGCGCGCCGCAGCGGGCGCCGCAGCGCGCGCCCGCATGCCGGGCCTGGCAGCGCGAGCCGCTAGCGCGCGCCGAAGCCCGCGCCGCAGCCCGAGCCCGCAGGCGCGCCGCAGCCCGCGACGATCGTCGCAGCCGGGGGGCCGCGAGCTCGCGCGCAGCGCGCGCCTCAGCCGCGCCGCAGAGCGCGCCGCAGGCGCGCGCCGCAGCCCGCGCCCGAAGGCCCGGCGTCCGCAGCGCGGTCCGCAAGCGCGAGCAGCGGTCGCCGGAGAGCGCCGAGCGGACGCCGCAGCGCTCGCCGCAGCGCGTCGACGAGCGCGCTCGCCGAGGCGCGCTCCGCAGCTAGTGCCTCAGCTGGCTCCTGCATGTCCTTCCTCAGCGGGAGCAGCTGTCGCTCTCGTCTCTCGCATAATCTCGCGCAAGGGTGATCTCCTAGCTAGCCCCTGCATCTCGCGCAGCAGTCTTCTCTATCGCGAGTACTCACTCGTCTCTCGTCGAGCTCTCTCGCGATCCGGGGGGTAGTCTCCTCGTCGCTCGTCCGCATCGCTCTCGGATCATCTCTCTCATCTCTCTTCCGCCGCTCGCTCCTCATCGATATCCTGTTTGATCGCCTCGTATCGATCCTAATAGCTCGCTCAGCTCTCTCTTCAGCTCGCGCATCGTCTCTATCCTCATCTATCGTCCGTCTTGTTGATCTCCTCGGCATCTGCTTCCGCAGCGCGCGCCGCAGCGCGCCCGAAGCTGGGGCCGCAGCGCGCGCCGAGCGAGCGGCGGGGTGGCAGAGCCGGCGGCGCGCGCCGCAGCGACGCGCGCAGCGCGGACCGCAGGCGCGCCGCGGCGCGCGCCGCATCGAGCGCCGGGGGGAGCGCCGCGGCGCGCCGCCGCAGCGCGCGCCGCAAGCGGCGCGCCGCACTAGGGCGCCCGGGCTCGGCAGGCAGGGGCGGGGCCCAAGGCGTCGGCGCGCGCGCCGCAGCGGGGGCGCAGCGCGAGCCGCAGGGGGGGCCGCAGCGAGCGACGGGACGCGCGCCGCAGCTCGCGAAGAAGCGGGCGCCGCAGCGGTATGCCGCAGCGCGCGCCGCGGCGCGCGCCGCAGCGCGCGCGCAGCGGGAGACGCAGCGCGCGCCGCCGCAGCGAGGAGCCGCAGCGGGCGCGAGTGGGCGCCGAGCGCGCGCCGCAGCGGGCGCGTCAGCGGCGCCAAGCGGGGCGCCCAGCTCGCGCCGAAGCTCTCGCCGTCAGCGCGCGCCGCGGCTCTAGCCTACAGCGGATCCTTCAGCGTCGCGAAATCGCGCGCAGCAGCGGGCGCCGCAGCTCATGCCGGCATCGTCTCCTCATCTCTCTCCTCATCACTTCTCATGCGCTGCCGCATCTCTCTCGCATAGGTCGTCGCGGCGCGCGTCCTCGGCGGTGCTCCTATCTCTCTCCTCAACGTCTCCCTGTATCGCTCCGAAGCGCGGCGCCGCCGAGGGCGCGACCGCAGCGGGCGCCGCAGCGCGCGCCGCACCCGCGCCGAGCGCGGCCGCATGCGCGCCGCTAGCTCAGCGCCGAGCGCCGCGCCGCAGCGCGCGCAGCAGCCCGGAGCAGCGCGCGCCTGGGGCCGCGCAGGCAGCGCCGCAGCGCGGCCGCAGCCCCGCGCGCAGCGCGCTCGCACGCGCGCCGCAGCCGCCGCAGCCCTCGCCGCAGAGCGCGCCGCAGCGCGCGAAGTCGGGGCCGCAGCGCGCCGCAGCGCGAGCCGAATCGAGCGCGCCAGCGCAGCGCGACGCAGCGCGCGCCTCGTCTCGCGCCGCAGCGCGGCAGCAGCGCGCGCCACATGGGCTCCTGTGATCTGCTCATCATCGGGTCTCCTCATCTCATTCCGGCAGCGTCGCCTCATCGGCGCTCCTCAGCGTGCGCCTCCAGCGGCGCTCTTCCCTCTCTCGGCCCCTCATTGTCTCCGGGCGCGTTCCTCGTCTCTATCATCAGCTCTCTCCTCACCTGTCTGCCCGGTCTCGTTGCCTTCATCGCGCTCCCCGAGTCTCTCCATAATATGTCTCCTCATCGCTGCTCAGCGTCCCGCGCCGAGCCCACTCGCCGCAGCGCGCTCAGAAGCCCGCTACGCAGCGCGCGCCGGGGTGCCTCTGGCGCGAGCTCCGACAGCGCGCGCCGCAGCCCGGCCGAAGCGCCGAGCCGCAGCGCGCCTCATCCTCTCCTTCATCCCTTCCTTCATCCTCTCTCCCCCTTCCCCCAGCTCTCCTCATCTGTCTCTCATCTCTCCCTTCATCTCTCTCCTCATTCTCTTCCTCATCTTCTACTCATATTCTTATCCTCGTCTCTCTTCATCATACTCTTCTCATCTTCTACATATGTCTCCTCATCTTTCTCATGCATCTGTTCCTTATTCTCATTCTCATCTGTCTCCTCATTCTCGCCTCATCTTCTCCCTCTCATACGCTCCCTCATCTCTCTCATATCTGTCTCCTCGTCTCTTCCATCGTCTCTCTCCTCATCTTTTTTTTTTCTTTTCTCCTCACGTCTCCATGTCTTCTCTAATCTAGATCAAGAAGTAGTGCTCTCATAAGATGTATCCTCATCTAGTCTAATGCATACTATACGCAGCCTATCCTAATGCTATATCCGCAGCCCTCGCCTCAGCATATCACCGCATCTCTCCACTGCAAAGCCTCTACTATCTCTCTCCTGGGTTCCGAGCATATATTCAGAAGCATAGATCAGAAGCCAGCTCCTCACTATCTAGACAGAATATCTCGACGAGCAAGTCGAAGAAGCACCTCGCTAATCTCGAGCCTAAGATCATCCTAAGATGTCTATAATCTCTACCATAATCTCTCTCTTCAATATCTATACATAATCTCTCTACTAATATATATCATAGTATCTCTAATATATATTCATCATCTCTCTCAAAGATGTATAATCATTTTTTATCATCGTATGTCTTACTCGGTATATCTACTCTGTATCTATACAATAATCTCGTCTCCTCACCTGTCTCCCTGTCTCTCTCTCATCTCTCTACTCATTTTCTATAATCATATGTTCTCCTCATCTATTAATAATCTCTATCCATGTTTCCTATCCTCAATCTCTTCACATCATTCTATCTCCTATCTCTATCATACATATTTATACTCAATTATAATGTCTGTTCTGTCTCTCTCCTCGTCTCTCTCCTCATCTCTCTCCTCATCTCTCTCCTCATCTCTCTCCTCATCTCTCTCCTCATCTCTCTCCTCATCTGTCTCCTCGTCTCTCTCCTCATCTCTCTCCTCACCTGTCTCCCTGTCTCTCTCCTCATCTCTCTCCTCATCTCTCTCCTCATCTCTCTCCTCATCTCTCTCCTCATCTCTCTCCTCATCTCTCTCCTCATCTCTCTCCTCGTCTCTCTCCTCATCTCTCTCCTCATCTCTCTCCTCATCTCTCTCCTCGTCTCTCTCCTCATCTCTCTCCTCATCTCTCTCCTCACCTGTCTCCCTGTCTCTCTCCTCATCTCTCTCCTCATCTCTCTCCTCATCTCTCTCCTCATCTCTCTCCTCATCTCTCTCCACATCTGTCTCCTCATCTTTCTCCTCGTCTGTCTCCTCGTCTCCTCCTCCTCTCTCTCTCTCCTCTCTCTCTCTCACTGTCTCCCTGTCTCTCTCCTCATCTCTCTCCCTGTTTCCTCTCCTCATCTCTCTCCTCATCGCTCTCCACATCTGTCTCCTCGTCTCTCTCCTCATCTCTCTCCTATATCTCTCACTCACTCTCGTCTCTCCTCACCTCTCTATCCTAGTTCTGTCCTCTGATCTCTGTATCTCTGTCCTCATCTCTCTCCTTATCTCTCTCCTCATCTCTCTCCTCATCTCTCTCCCTGTTTCCTCTCCTCATCTCTCTCCTCATCGCTCTCCACATCTGTCTCCTCGTCTCTCTCCTCGTCTCTCTCCTCATCTCTCTCATCTGTCTCTCATCCTTCCTGCTCTCCTCATCTGTCTCCTCATCTGTCTCCTCATCTCTCTCCTCATCTCTCTCCTCATCTCTCTCCTCATCTCTCTCCTCATCTATCTCCTCGTTTCTCACTTCATCTGTCTCCTCATCTCTCTCCTCGTCTCTCTCCTCGTCTCTCTCCTCATCTGTCTCCTCATCTCTCTCCTCTTCTTCTCATATCTCTTCTCCATCTCTTCCTCATTTCTATCTCCTGTCTTTCATACCTCTCTCTCTCCTCATCTCTCTCCTCATCTGTCTCCTCATCTCTCTCCTCGTCTCTCTCCTCATCTCTCTCCTCATCTCTCTCCTCATCTCTCTCCTCATCTCTCTCCTCATCTCTCTCCTCATCTCTCTCCTCATCTCTCTCCTCGTTTCTCACTTCATCTGTCTCTCTCATCTCTCCTTCCTTCTCGTATTCTCTTCTTAGTCTCTATCTCTCTCTCATTCTCTCCTCTTATCATCCTCTCCTCATCTCTCTCCTCATCTCTCTCCTCATCTGTCTCCTTGTGTTTCTCCTAATCTCTCTCCCTGTTTCCTCTCCTCATCTCTCTCCTCGTCTCTCTCCTCATCTCTCTCCTTGTTTATCTCCTCGTCTCTCTCCTCGTCTCTCTCCTCATCTCTCTCCTCATCTCTTCCTAATTCTTTTTCTCGTCTCCTCCGTCTTCTCCTTCCTCTCTCTCTCTGTTTCCTTCTCTTTCTATCCTCATCTCTCTCACCTCTCTTCACATTGTCTCTACTATTTCTCTCGTCTGTCTCCTCGTCTCTCTCCTCGTCTCTCCTCATCTCTCTCCTCGTCTCTCTCCTATCTCTCTCTCATCTGTTCTCCATCTATCTCCTCATCTCCTCACCTGTTTCCTCTCCTATCTTCTCTATCGCTTCCAATCTGTCTCCTCATATCTTCATGTTCTCTCTCATAGTCTGTCCCTCTTACGTCTCCTACTCTCCTCGTCCTCCTCATCTGTCTCCTCATTCTCTCTCCTCATCGTCTCTCATTATCTCTCTCTCTCATCATCTGTTCTCTCCTCATCTGTTCTCTCCTCATGTGTTCTCTCCTCATGTGTTCTCTCCTCATCTGTTCTCTCTTCATCTGTTCTCTCCTTCATCTGTTCTCTCCTCATCTGTTCTCTCCTCATCTGTTCTCTCCTCATCTGTCTCCTCATCTCTCTCCTCATTTCTCTCCTCGTCTTTCTCCTCATCTCTCTCCTCATCTCTCTCCTCGTCTCTCTCCTCATCTCTCTCCTCATCTCTCTCCTCGTCTCTCTCCTCATCTCTCTCCTCATCTCTCTCCTCATCTCTCTCCTCATCTCTCTCCTCATCTCTCTCCTCATCTCTCTCCTCGTCTCTCTCCTCATCTCTCTCCCTGTTTCCTCTCCTCATCTCTCTCCTCATCTCTCTCCTCATCTCTCTCCTCATCTCTCTCCTCATCTCTCTCCACATCTGTCTCCTCATCTCTCTCCTCATCTCTCTCCTCGTCTCTCTCCTCGTCTCTCTCCTCGTCTCTCTCCTCATCTCTCTCCTCATCTGTCTCCCTGTCTCTCTCCTCATCTCTCTCCTCCTATTTCTCTCCTCATCTGTCTCCTCATCTCTCTCCTCATCTCTCTCCCTGTTTCCTCTCCTCATCTCTCTCCTCATCTTTCTCCTCGTCTGTCTCCTCGTCTCTCTCCTCATCTCTCCGTCATATTCCTCATCATTCTTTGTCTCCTAATCTCTCATCACTCATTCTCTCTCCTCATCTGTCTCCTTGTCTCTCTCCTCATCTCTCTCCTCATCTTCTACTTCACCTGTATCCCCCCTTCTCTCTCTCCTATATATCATCTCTCTCCTCCATCTCTCTCAGCCTCATCTGTTCTCCTCATTCTCTCTATCTCCTCTCTCTCCACACTCTGTTCCTCATCTTTCTACCTCGTTCTGTCTCCTATCGTCTCTCTCCTCGTCTCTCTCTCTCTCCTTCTCATTCACTCTCCTAATCTCTCTCTCTCTGTCTCCTTGTCTTCTCCTCAATCTCTTCCTCAGCTCTCCTCTCCTAGTTCCCTGTCTCTCTCCATCTTTTCTCTCTCATCTCTCCCGTCAGTACTCCCGGCTCCTATCCTCATCTCTCTCCTCATACTCTCTGCCTACCTGTCTCCCTTCTCTCTCTCCTATCTCTCTCCCCTATTTTCTCCTCATCTGTCTCCTCACTCTCTCCTCATCTTTCTACTCTCTGCTTCCTAGTCTCTCTCCTGTCTCTCTCCTCATCTCTTCCTCACCTGTATCCTCTTCTCTCTCCTCATTCTCTCTCATCTTCTTCCTCATCTTCTCCTCATCTCTCTCCTATCTCGCTCCCGTTTCTATCCTCCTCGTCTCTCTCCTCATCGCTCTCCTCATCTGTCTCCTCGTCTCTCTCCTCATCTCTCTCCTCATCTCTCTCCTCATCTCTCTCCTCGTCTCTCTCCTCATCTCTCTCCTCATCTCTCTCCTCATCTCTCCTCTATCCTCATCTCTCATCTCATCTCTCATCTCTCCTCATCTCTCTCCTCATCTCTCTCCTCATCTCTCCTCATCTCTCTCCTCGTCTCTCTCCTCATCGTCTCTTCATCTGTCTCCTCATCTCTCTCCTCATCTCTCTCCTCATCTCTCTCCTCATCTCTCTCCTCATCTATCTCCTCGTTTCTCACTTCATCTGTCTCCTCATCTGTCTCCTCGTCTCTCTCCTCGTCTCTCTCCTCATCTGTCTCCTCATCTCTCTCCTATCTCTCTCCTCATCTGTCTCCTCACTCTCTCTCCTCATCTCTCTCATCTCATTTCTCTCTCGTATTTTAATCATATCTTCTCATCCTCTCCTAGTCTTCTCTACTAATCTATCTATCATTTATATACTAGTCTTTCTATATCTCTCTCCGCATCTATCTACTCAATATCTCTCTCATCTCTTCCTCTCTATCTACGCATCTGTATATGTCTCTATCACTAATATATCTAACGGTTTAATCTCCTCATATATATCCTCTAGCTCTACTCATTTCTCTCCTCATCTATCTACTCCTCTCTCTCCACATATTGTTTCTCATCTTTATCTCGTGTCTCCATCGTCTCTCTCTCGTTCTCTCTAATGTCTCCTCTACCTATATCTTCCTCACCTCGTCTCCCTGTCTATATATAATCTATCTCATACCATATTCTATCCATAATCTGTCTAATATTATCCTCAATATCTATCCCTGTTTCCTCTCCTCATCTGTTTCCTCATCTTTCTCCTCGTCTGTCTCCTCGTCTCTCTCCTCGTCTCTCTCATCATCTATCATACTACTATTCTAATCATATCTTCCTTTCATTCTATTCATCATATGTCTCATTGTCAATATATCATAATATCATTAATAATATTATATTTCAACTGTCTACTGTATATATCATCATTTTATAATAATCTCTCTAATCTATACAATAAGATGTATACCTCATATATACTATAATATTATAAAAATATGTATTAATATTTTATCATAGTCTGTATCATGTATCTATACTAGTCTCTATCCTCATATATTAATAATCTATATCCGAATATGTCATAAATTGTATATATAATAATATATATCATAATATATCTATAAACATTTCTCAATGTATATCTAATAAGTTCTATACTCAATATCCTACCATAACATGTCTAATGTGTATATATAATCATCTCTCTCATAATCTCTACTAAACATGGTTCATGTCTCTTACATCATATCTATACTCCTATTTTTAATCTAGTTAATCATATATATAATAATCATTACGTCGGGTCTTAATCGTCTATATCATAGTCTTTGTACTCATATCTTCCGAACAGGTCTCCACGTCTATCTCTCAATTTCCATTTCTATTTCTCCTCCACATTTTTTCCTATATGTATCCATCATATCTTACTCATCTACTCTCGGTTTCCTTCTCATCTATATCATCATCGCTATCACATCGTCTACTAGTCTATATAATAATTCTATATCCTCATCTGTATCCTAATCTCTCTACCTCCGTCTCCTATCCTAATTGTCTATCATCTATCTCCTAATCGCTTACTAACATTTGTCTCATCGATATCTCATCATCCTCTCATCATATATCTAATAGGATATCTCCATCACTTCTCCTAATCTAGTCTCCTCATCTCTAGCATCGTCTCTCTCCCTCATATGGATAATAATCTGTCTCCTAAGCTCTTCTCCTATATAGTACTCATTATACTCTTCCTCATCTCTCTCCTCATCATTCAATCGTTTCTAAATTCATCGGTCTACTTAATCTGTTCATCATATCCTCTCACGTCTCTCTCCTCATCGTCTCCTCGTACTCTCCTCGTCATATCTCCTCATCTGTATCCTAATCTCTCTCCTCCATTTGTATCATATCTCTATCCTCCTCCTCTCCTCATCTCTCTCCTCGTTCCTCCTCGTTCTATAATAATAGCTCATCATAATATGTCCTAATCTCTCTCCTCGTCTTCTCCTCAATCTGTCTCATCAATCTGTATCATACTCTCTTCTCGTCGCTCTCCTCATCTGTATCTCATCTCTCTCCCTCATTTTGTCTCCTCTCTCTCTCTCTCTCCTCATCTCTCTCCTCATTTCTCTCCTCGTCTTTCTCCTCATCTCTCTCCTCATCTCTCTCCTCATCTCTCTCTAATTCTCTATCTCATCTGTCGTCCTTGTGTTTCCTAATCTCTATCCCTGTTTTTCACCTCTCTCTAATTCACGCATATTCTTGGTTTTCTCTCTAATCGTCTTCTCCTACAATATCCTCGTCTCTTCGTATATTATCTCCATGTTTCTCCTCGTCTCTCTCCTCGATCCTCTCTATGTCCCATCCTCATGTTACTCTGTCATCTCTTATTCCTACCTATCCTTCATCTATCTCCTAATCTCTCTCATTCTTCATACTTCTCCTCGCCGTTCCTAGTCATTCTATCTCATCTACGCTCTCCCTCTTCCTAGTCTGTCTCACTCTCTCCTCATCTCTTACTACCTCACTGTCTCTCTCTGTCTCTCTCATCATTCTCTCTCCAGCTCTTTCCTCATTCTCTCCATCATCTGTCTCTCTCTCTGTCTACCTCATTCTTCTATATCTCCTAACCTGTTCCCTTGTCTCTACCTAATCTCTCTCTATATATCGCTTCCATATATCTCTCACTCGTCTATCTTCTGTTTCTCTACTCGTCTCACTCCTCGTTTTTCTCTATATCCTCAATTGTTATACTAATCCCTCTCTATCATCTTACATCATCTCTCTCCTCGTCTCTTAAGTCATGTCTTCTCTGTGGTCTCTCGTCTAGTCCGTCGTCTATCTCCTAATCTATCATCTATCTCATCATCTCTCCTCATACTAGAATCTTCTCCTCATCTGATCCTCATCCTATATGTCTATATCTCTCTCATCTCGCTCAATCGATAGTCTCTCCTCTCTGTTCTCATATCGCTACTCGTCTCTTCCCTCATCTCGTCTCATCTCTCCTCTGATCTCGTCTACTCTTCATCATCTCGCCGATATCGATCTCTGCTCTCATTCTCATCTCCTCAATCTCTTATCATCATCTCGTCATTATTCATCTCTGCTCCTCACTTAGTCCTAATCCTATCTCCTCTATCTCGTCCCTTACAGTCTCGCTCACTGTCTAATTCTCATAAGCTCCTCGTCTCATCTCTCAATGTCTCTCATAATCATCTCGTACTCTCTCCTCCATTCTCCGCTATCCTATCTCTCCTCATCTTCTTCCCATCTCGTCTCGATCTTGAACTTTGTTAATAATCATATCACTCAATATCTCATCCTATATCAGATACTAGCTCTACTTCTCCTATTTCGAACTCTGTCTATCTTCATCTCTTCATATTCGTCGCTACTCATATCTACACCTCATTCTATACTTTTACTCTAATCTCTACTATCGTTCTCTTTATCAATATCTCTTCTCCTCATCGTTATTCCTCAATCTAATCTAGTCTCTCATAATCTCTTCTACTAATATTCTCTCTCTATCGTCTCCTCAGTCTCGTTCTTCACAATCCCCTATATCTCATCTATACATATCCTCGACTCTATCTAATCTATTCGTACTATCTATATCCATAGTCATCTCTATACTCTCACTCATTAGTATCTCTCTCACTAGTCTCTCATCTCATCTCATGTCTCATGTATCTCTAAGTCTCATCTCTCTCTCTCGTCTAATCTCTATCGTCATCTCTCCTAGTGTCATCTCCTCGTCTATAATCGTCTGGAATCTCTCTCCATCGATCTCTCGTCTGTCTATCTCCTTGTATCTCATCCTCTCTCTTCTCATCTTCGTTCTATATCCTCATATCTCTCATCGTCCTCTCCTGGTCTCATCATATCTCGTATCATCCTCGTCGATCGTCCTACATCTCTCCTCACTCAATATCTCTCTCAGTCATCATCTACTCATATCTATATCGTCATCATCTCTCTCCTCGTCTCTCTACTCATCTCTCTCCTCGTCTTCTCTCCTCTCTCTCTCCTCATCTCTCTCTCGTCTCTCTCATCGTCTCTCTCCTCGTCTCTCTCCTCGTCTCTCTCCCTGTTATCTCCCCGCTCTAACCCTCTCCCCTCCTGGTTGTTTTTCCTCTCTAGCCTTTATATTGATTGTTGTTGAGTTTGGAGGCTTTACTGTTTTCCCTCAGTCCTTCCTGAACCATCAGGTGTGAAACACCTGAGAATCTTCAGCCGTGTTTTTACCCTCACTTCATCAGTGGCACAGTTAATGTACAGCATCTCTGAGAGACAGGATGAGAACGTTTGTTCTACTTCAAAGTGATAAAAACGTTTAACTAACCAGGAAACTTCCCCAGAGTATTACTCACATTATCTGTATTACAAGTTTTCTGAAAATTCATGTAGAAATATGTAAATGAGGCATTATGTAATGTAACTTTTGTTGAATTTAGGAGAAATCTACAGACACAAACAGTAGTCTCAACATTTTTTAGTTTCTAAATGACCAATCTATAAAGAAACATGTTTCCCTGTAGTTTCTAAACTTAATTTCCATCTGTAAGTTTTATCTTGTAAATGATTGGCTGCTTAATTATCTCACTTTATTAGTGAAGATGCTCCCAGCAGGTGAGTAATTAGTACTCAGGTAGTTTCTTTCCAGCTCCCCCATCAGCTGCAGAGTGTGTGTGTGTGTGTGTGTGTGTGTGTGTGTGTGTGTGTGTGTGTGTGTGTGTGTGTGTGTGTGTGTGTGTGTGTGTGTGAGAGAGAGAGTGTGTGTGGGTGCACATCCCTCTCTCCGCAGTGACCCGCTGCTCTGCTGCACTCCGCTTCCACAGCATCCCGCCAGCTGCCTAGCAACGCTCAGTGTCCATGGCAACAGAGCCAACAAACGCCCCCACTCCTCTTCAGCCTGCACCCCTCGATTAGGACTAAAGTGTGCAATCAGGAGAGCAGAGTCACACAGCGGATTCACGACAACCGGGAGGAACCAGGTTGAAACCAGGTCTGCTGCAGGGAGACGAGGGGTCACACAGGAACCAGGTCTGAGGATGGGAGACGAGGGGTCACACAGGAACCAGGTCTGAGGATGGGAGACGAGGGGTCACACAGGAACCAGGTCTGAGGATGGGAGACGAGGGGTCACACAGGAACCAGGTCTGAGGATGGGAGACGAGGGGTCACACAGGAACCAGGTCTGCTGCAGAGGAGACGAGGGGTCACACAGGAACCAGGTCTGAGGATGGGAGACGAGGGGTCACACAGGAACCAGGTCTGAGGATGGGAGACGAGGGGTCACACAGGAACCAGGTCTGAGGATGGGAGACGAGGGGTCACACAGGAACCAGGTCTGCTGCAGGGAGACGAGGGGTCACACAGGAACCAGGTCTGCTGCAGGGAGACGAGGGGTCACACAGGAACCAGGTCTGCTGCAGGGAGACGAGGGGTCACACAGGAAGCAGCTCACAGGTTGAGAGGAACCATGTAGAGCTGTGGGATGGATTTTCAAAGACTGAAGTGTTTATGTTGAGAGAGACTTAGAGATAAAGGTGGTTGAGTACGTAATACAAAGTATGCACCTAATACAGTCCATAGAGATGCTGTGTGTGATGCTGTGTGTGATGTGTTGTAGCTCTCTCCTGCGGATAAAAAGCAAACCTACGACAACGAATGACTGAATAAATATTGTTTTCAAAATGCACTGTTGAATCTAATAATCAATTTAACAATTTGAGGAATTATAATCATGGAATGAAGTTCTGTAACTGACAGTAACTGATGACTGCACTGCAACCTGCACATTAGATAGTAAACCCTATCACTGGACCATCTGAAGCAGCACACACACACACACACACACACACACACACACACACACACACACACACACACACACACACACACACACACACACACACACACACACACACACACACACACACACACACACACACTCACATGGAAGTGGAGACAGTAAGAAGATCAGCCTGCAGAGGAAAGTGGTTTGATATGTGATAGAGCTTCCTGTACCTTCTTAGCTCAGCTGGTAGAGAAGAAACTTTACAGTTTAGAAGGTCGCAGGATCGAGTCCATACTAATAGCAGAGTTTGGTTTCAACATTTGTCGACCCTCAGAGTGCTATTTTTGAAAAGCCAAAGTAACTGAACCAGAGCTGAATTAGATGTTCTTCAAATCAAATCAAATGTATTTATAGAGCCCAATATCACAAATTATACATTTGTCTCAGTGTTTACAGACTGTACAGGATACGACACCCTCTGTCTTTAGACCCTCTGCCCTTAGACCCTCTGCCCTTAGACCCTCTGTCTTTAGACCCTCTGTCTTTAGACCCTCTGTCCTTAGACCCTCTGTCCCTTAGACCCTCTGTCCTCAGACCCTCTGTCCTTTAGACCCTCTGTCCTTCAGACCCTCTGTCCTTAGACCATCTGTCTTTAGACCCTCTGTCCTTAGACCCTCTGTCCTTAGACCCTCTGTCCTTAGACCCTCTGTCTTTAGACCCTCTGTCCTTAGACCCTCTGTCCTCAGACCCTCTGTCCTTTAGACCCTCTGTCCTTAGACCCTCTGTCTTAGACCCTCTGTCCTACAGACCCTCTGTCTTTAGACCCTCTGTCCTTAGACCCTCTGTCTTTAGACCCTCTGTCCTTACACCCTCTGTCTTTAGACCCTCTGTCCTTAGACCCTCTGTCCTTAGACCCTCTGTCCTTAGACCCTCGCACCGCACAAGGAAAAACTTCCTAAAAGAAACCCCATAATTAAAGGGGGAACAATGTTCTAAACCTCAGGGAGAGACTGAGGAGGGATCCCTCTCCCAGGACGGACAGACGTGCAATAGATGTCGTGTGTACAGGATAAACAACATAGTACAAATACAACATTTGACAGAAATTATGTTGTGATCAAAACAATAAATAAAAAAGAGAAAGTATGGATGAATCCAGGATAATGTCGAAGAGTAAAAGCATTTGATCAGCTCTCCTAACTTGTGACTCACATCTCAGCTGAAGTTTCTCAGAGCTGCAGGAGACTGACGCTGCTGCTCACTGCTCACACTGATCACACTGATCACATTCAACATGTCCAAACATAGTTTGGACAAAAAGCAGAGCAACATAATTTATTTATCTGTCCATAAACACGCAACTGGAGTGAAGCCCTGATTTCATTGAATAATGAAATTCCCTTTAAGGTTTAATATCCACAGAAACCTTCCAGACGATCCATTAAAACATTTAAAACTTTGGTATGGAAACCAGAAAAGAATAAAGTTTTTGAGGGTTACAAATAAAACCTGAGTGTACTCAGGAACTCTGACCCTGTCTCATGTAATCTCTAATAAAGGCAGAACAGCCCAAAGAATACATTTTAAAGAAAACTTAATTATGTTATGAATAACTGACCTGAAACCTGCCGTGAACTCCAACAAATGTGGAGCATATACTACAAATGAAGACATTGAAAGTGTAATCATTTATTTATTTTTGTACATTGTTGTTCAGGGTGGTGGCTTTTATCTGTGTGGCTTTCAGTCTGAGACATGAACACTGACTAAAGTGAACTTAAATGAAATGTGTTGTAGTAAAGTCAAACCGCCACTAGAGGGAGCTCTGATTCTAGAAACAGGCTGAGCTGCCTGACGCCGTCTCTGTCCTGCAGAGGGCGCTATATCCCCGCAGGACTCTTCTAATGGACCTGCCACAGTGTGATCTGGGGCTCTTCAAGCAAACATTAACATTTAAAGTTGTTTTCTGCGTGTTTCACGTCATATTTCAGGACAGCAGACATGGCGGCAGGCTGACCTGCTGACTCCTGGTAGCTTGTAGCATCCAGTGGTTTGATGATTTGTGTTGAACTAAAACAGAGGAAGACCACACTCTCTGAAAGTAAAAGATCTTCAAAGACTCTCTTTCTCCTCTTGTGGTTCTCCCAGGAACATCTCAGCGTCTGTGTGGAGAAACTCTTGTTCTGGAAGGTTCATCCAGTTACTTCCGAGCATCTTTGAGGGTTTCTCTGGATGAAGAGGAGTTCCTAAACGAAGCTCTCGACTCAGAGGGCTCTTGGATAAACTGTGAAATTGATCAAGAGGTTCTTTAAGAGTCCGAGCACTTAATGAGATCCTTCAGTGAACCTCAGACACTTTAGCACTTATGGAACTCTGATAAAATAAGTCTATTTAATGTTGTATTGAAAGTCGTGTAAAAGTGTGTTTGATGATACAAAGAGCTGCAATGACTCGTCCACTCATCAGTCCGTTGATCTGCAGTCAAACAGGAACTCGTGTAACAATGACTATAATAATATATATATAATATATAATATAATATAACGATTAATCGTTAAGTCATGCTGTCTTCAGCCTCTTCAATATGAATCTGATGATATCAAAGTGAACACCGTGTAAGTGCATCTAAAGGGCTCAGCCCATAAGTATATATATATATATATATATATATATATATATATATATATATATATATATATATATATATATATATATTATATATATATATATATATTATATAATATATCTGATATATATATAAATATATATATACTTATATATATATATCTGATATGTCAGACATGAACGTCTCTGTGGAAACATTATCTGCTGCACCGACTCGTTTAATAAAGTCATAAACTTTATAAATATATGACTTACTTCACAAGTAAAGAGAGCAAGTGTGTGTGTGTGTGTGTGTGTGTGTGTGTGTGAGTGTGTGTGTGTGTGTGTGTGTGTGTGTGTGTGTGTGAGTGTGTGTGTGTGAGTGTGTGTGTGTGTGTGTGTGTGTGTGTGTGTGTGTGTTTGTGTGTGTGTGTGTGTGTGATTTTCTAATTGTAACTTTTTTAAATGACATCCTTTAAATCCCTAAAACATCCCATAATATTCTCATAATGAGCGACAGTGTTTCAATCTGTCATAATAATATAACTGATAACAAAATGTAACAAAACACACACACACACACACACACACACACTGAATATGTTTCATATATTGATGCAAACACTCTCCTCCTGTTCTTCCATCTCTCCCTTTAATTCTTCCTCATCCCCTTCTTTTGTTTCCTCCTTCCTTCTCTTCCTCCTCTCCTCCTCTTCCTCTGTCTCCTCCATTTCACCGGCCTCCTAACTCCCAGCAGCTCCCCACTCTTCTCCATCCTCTCTCCTCTTTTTCTCCTCATCTTCCTCAGCTTTCTGCAGCTCTCTCTGTCCTCCTCCTCCTCCTCCTCCTCCTCCTCCTGCTGTCCCGTGTGAACAGAGCCTCTTTTCTTTCCTCTCTCCTCCTCTTTGGATGACCGCCTGTTCCTGGAATTCAGAAACCCCTCTCACTTTTAATTTATGCGCATATTAATTGCTCTCTATTGTAATTTCCACCGTGGGATACAACATGCAAATGCACCATGCATTTGTGTGTGTGTGTGTGTGTGTGTGTGTGTGTGTGTGTGTGTGTGTGTGTGTGTGTGTGTGTGTGTGTGTGTGTGTAATTGTTCCCTCCTCGGCCAGTAATCCGCACTAGACATATTTTTTCTGGTTGTTAACGTTCACATAGTTTTAACAGTTAATTCAAATTACAGCAGATTTATGTGACAGGATTATGGATTATGGATTTTTACATTTTAAAATATGCAGAAAGGGCGTGTTTTTAATTTTGTATAATTTAAAATCTCAATATTTTAAATGCACAAATTTCACGTTATTTTCCAGCTGAATTAATTTAAAAAAATGAATGAAATAAAGTTGGTCTAATAAAATAAAAGCACATTGTTCTGTATTCATTAATACATTTTATTTTCTAATCATGACTTAAACTGCAGGAAGAAACCAAAACGTGTTTTTAATAAGAGGAACATTTTCTCTTCTCAGCTCAGACTTTGTGTTTCACGTGGAAGTTAAATATTTCCTTCAAAGCTTTATTTTAAATATGTTTTATTTTGTCTTAAATGAGGAAATAAATAATAAACTATAAACTACTATAAATAAACTATGTTTCCTGTCTGATTCATTCAGGTTTATTCTAAAACAAATATGTATATAAATAAATATTCTGCTCCGGTGATTTTTATTCAAACTGTTTTATTTGCTGACATTTCTGTGAGACTAAAGTTGATCCAAAGCAGGAAGTTTATTAATGACGCGTTCATTTTCAGCGGTTTAATTATGAGCGCAGAACGCGACCCTGCGCGCGTGCGTCCACGTGTGGAGATGAAGGCAGCAGAAGGTGAACGCGGGTTTGCTGCAGAAACATAATCAGTTTAAACATTTCTTATAATTTGACACAAAACGCAACCGGATGTAATGAAAGCTCGTCGATCCTCCTCATTGGTTTTATAATTAACAAGGATTTCCAATAACTCCGAACCTCAGCGCAGAATATTACTTTGTTTTATTTCTTTTTCACAATCATTTTGAATTTGTAGAGACAGAAAAACAACTCCGTAAAGATGTTAATGTCTCATAAAATACACGTCAACAGGTCCTTTAATTATGGGACAAACCTTTATTTAAATGACATATTGTAATAGTTTTAATCTATATATTATTCTCCATTAAATCTCTGTTTTACCATGATGTGATCACGTGAACGTTTCACAGAAACATGTTCATGGACATTTAATACAGTTTCGCATTTTTTAATTTTCTAAGCTTTAAACAGGAAATAAAGAAAAAAACCGATTCAGAGACTGAAATGTCTCGACTCTTAAATATACTTATATATATATATAGAGGAGAGAATAGAGATAATATAGATAGAGACACACACAGCATAGATTAGAATGGATAGAGATGAGAAATGAGACACCCACATAGAGATATAGACATAGACAGGAAGAGATAGAGAGAATATATAACATATATGTATATATATATATACTATTATAGGATATATATGTATAATATATCACAACCCACACATATATTATATATATATATTAGCATAATATATATATATATACACACACACATATATATATATAGATAGTCTATCATATATATATATATATAAGTATATATATATATATATAGATATATAGATGATAAAGATATATATATATATATATCTAAGTCTATTTAAGAGTCGAGTATAGATATAGATATAAGGATATATACATATAGACTATATATATAGTATAAGTATATCATAAGTATATCAGGTGTGAAAGAACATTTGATACCCTGTTGTGTGGAGGAGGTGCAGCTTGCTCAGTGCATCATCATTATTAATCATATTAATTGTGTCTAGTTATTATGAATACAAGGTCAATGCTGCATCACGCGCTCAGTTATAAAAAGGTTTCTTCAGATTCCTGATGATCTCAGTCCGCGATCAATAAGCTCGAGACGCGACACATTTAGTTTCCTCTAATTGTTATTAGGAATATCTTTTATGTATTTTACCTGAAAGACAAATGTGACTTTTTTATATCATAAAGATTCAAGCGCAGTAAAAAATAAAAATGTCTGTTTTGTAAATTAACAGGTTAAAGAAGAAAGAAATCTTAAATCATATCTGCTGTAAACACAAACACACGTGCATCTTATCTAAGTTAGAAATATATAATGTACTACTGTTAACCAGAAGCATTAATACACACACACACACACACACACACACACTCACACACACACACTCACACACACACACACTCACACACACACACTCACACACACACACACACACACACTCACACACACACACACACACTCACACACACACACACACACACACACTCACACACACACACACACACACTCACACACACACTCACACACACACCAACACCCACACACACACACACACACACACACACACACACACACACACACACACACACATCCCTCCAGTCATACCTTAGTCCACACACGTAGCTCCACTGCGCATGTCCACATAAACCAAACGCAGTAAGCATTAATTTAAAGCATCTTCTCATCGTCAGTGTCAGAAGCAGAGAACCTGCAGCTCTGAGCTGACCTCCATCTCCACCTCCACCTCCTCCTTCTCCTCCACCTGTACCTCCTCCTCCACCTGCACCTCCTCCTCCACCTGCACCTCCACCTCCACCTGTACCTCCTCCTCCTCCACCTGCACCTCCACCTGTACCTCCTCCTCCTCCTCCTCCCTCCACCTCCACCTGTACCTCCTCCTCCTCCACCTTCTCCTCCACCTGCACCTCCACCTCCACCTGTACCTCCTCCTCCACCTGCACCTCCTCCTCCACCTGCACCTCCACCTGTACCTCCTCCTCCTCCACCTCCACCTGTACCTCCTCCACCTGCACCTCCACCTCCACCTGTACCTCCTCCTCCTCCACCTCCACCTTCTCCTCCACCTGCACCTCCACCTCCATCTGTACCTCCTCCTCCACCTGCACCTCCTCCTCCACCTGCACCTCCACCTGTACCTCCTCCTCCTCCACCTCCACCTGTACCTCCTCCTCCTCCACCTCCACCTCCACTTGTACCTCCACCTGCACCTCCTCCTCCACCTGCACCTCCACCTCCACCTGTACCTCCTCCTCCTCCTCCACCTCCACCTGCACCTCCTACTCCTCCTGCACCTCCTCCTCCACATGCACCTCCACCTGCAACATGCTGCTCTCACTTCCGGACCAGCCTCGCGCTCACAGCTGCAGCAGGTCAACAACAACAAGCGTTAGAACATCACGTGACGCCTCTGAAGCAACACACCCAGCCGCCAAACAAAACTTTATGCAGAAACATAATGTAACAAGGCCGCACTGTATCAATGCTCTCACAATGGATCAGTGGGAACTACTTTCTCTGGCTGGCAGCAGCTCTTTCATTTATCAGCGACGCTCCCTCGTGAATCTTTTCAGTCGTGACCAACATCTATTAATAAAGTATTTACACGTATAACTGCACAAGTAATTAATTACATTGCATTGTTATCACAAAGAAAGAATAACACACCAGCCAAAGGGGGTTTTACACAACCTGGCAACCTGTTAAAGGCTTATAACGTTCATGACTCGTTAGTAAATGAAGCCAAATATTATCCTACATCTTATAAAGCTTCTATAAATATGACTTATCATGGTACCATAAACTATATGATGTGTTGCATCGTGTGCAAACCGTGGACGAGAATAACAAGACATTATACACACTGTATAAAATCACCTTTTTAAATAAGTATATATATGTGCAGGATATATTTTCGATTTGATGTCATGAGTTAAAATCACAGGTGGGTGTAAATGTAGAATAAACACCATACATATTTCTATCTTTTGATTTTATAAACGTGGCACACTCTTGTGATGGAAACTGAATGTGTTGAAATGTGCGTCAATAAACTGCTTCTGTAGATCACAGATGTGCAAGAGTGTTTTACATGTTGCATGAGAAAAGACGCGGGATTAGACAGTAGTTCTGCATAAATGTGAGATTGTGTAGAAGTGATTTAATCCCTTGATCCTGAGCTGAGCTGCAGCGCGCTCACTGCATTGTGCGTCTTCATCTGAAACATCGGTGTGTGTTGCTGTAATAATGTGAAACACAAACAATGTCAACCTTTCAGTCTGTAAATCATTGATTTAAACCTCACGATATAATATCTGCAGCCTAAATAATTCAAACGTTTAGGAAAATAAAAGCCTCCCGAGGCCTCGAACATGTGTGTGGAGATCTGTCTCTGCTTCAAAGTCCACGCGCAGAAACAGAAGAAAGAATCCTCGTTTCCTCCAGCGCCGACATGTATTTCTGACTCATTAGCATTTATGCAAATGAGTTTCTAATTGCAGGAGTAATGACTCTGGCGTGGGAGATTCTTCTATCCGCCATGTTTTTTTTTTACTGCATGCTTAACAGGATG
>NC_041370.1:1293995-1313995 GCF_900634415.1 Cottoperca gobio | reverse complement strand
TAGATTTAATGTCTGACTCTTTTTGTGTGTAGATGCTCTGCAGAGTGTAAAGTAGGAGCTGGTGTTTCATTCAGAGTGGCAGCTGGGAGCAGAGGTGGAAGCATATTGCTGATTACAACATATTGGTGGTCTTTTATTCAATGTTCCATTTTCAAAGTGCATCAAAAGGCTTTTAAACATGTAGAATAACTATAATTCATTGGTTCTCACATGGAGGACGGGATAGTGCCCGGGCCCAGTGAGAGGTCACCGATGAGCCAGCAGAAACAAACCTGCACTCTCTGGTTAGATGATGAAATGTATCAGCGGAAGAGCAACTTGTAATTAGATGTGGTTCTGCTCTTTGAGGGAGAACTCCCCTGTATCACAGCCTCAATGACGCATTGTGCACAGGCTTCATATGCGCCATTCACAGGGAGCCACAAAGGCCAAAAGGAGCTTCCAGCCCTGATTTCATTTCTCTCGCACACCTCCAGGCACTTAGCAGGGTCACTCCTCCAGCTCTGCTCGTTGTGGCAGCGTGAGCGGCAGTCAGGCAACATATGGCACAAAAAAAGAAACACCCAATATGACACGATCAGTCTGGGGACAAAGCGAGAGAAGCTTTTTTCATTTTTTTGGTCCAAATGAAGCCCTTGCAGGACTGTGCGACCATGTGGCTCAGATGTGAGGATTACCAGCAGACAGGCCTGCAATGCATGCGTAATAAAACAAAGTGGTGGCGTTCACACCCATAGCTGGCGGATAAAGGGATCACAAGGCCAAATATCCAGCACACACGTGTGCACCGAGTCCGAGGCCTGTGGCCAGAACACGTGTGCCCCCCCGGACACACGGGGGAGAATATTGTGCTAGTTGAGCTTTGAGGGGGTTTGAAGCAAAGAAATACAACCAAAAAAAAAAACTGGGATTATGCAACATTTCACATGATGAACATGAGTATTAATGTGCATGCACGCGGGGGTCAGTGCACGAGGAGAGGCAGAGGGGAAAGCAAAGGGACGTTTGCAAAAAATCATCTTCATAAAACTGGAAATGTGGAATTTATATGTTTATGTTTAAGTTAGATAATTTAATGTTTTTTAGTTATTTATTTAACTACTTGCACCACACAGTACACACACACCCTCACACACACACCTTCACACACACGGAGCCAAAGTTGTGTGTGTGCCATTGCAGTGTATTTCAGAGTGATAGATGTTCACACATACAGACGGCAGCTTGTGCATTTTGTTACAGTGACAATCCTCTTCAGCACAATACTAACATTAATGTCAGAATACACAGGATGCTGAAGCCTCTCACGGCGCAGTCTGCAGCTTTGCACGCCCATCATCCTTGTCCTTTTTAAAAACACTTTTCTTTGCGGGAGCAAAACGCAGTTTGCTGATTGTCAGTTTGCTGTTGGGAGGAAGGCTGCAGTCTGTGAAGTGAACCTGCTCCACCGAGCTGTGCCGTCCACCTCAACACTAAAATCATCGTCTCTTTTTTCCAGGGATCCCTGGAGAGACATTCAGCGGCCTCACAACACGTGGCTCACTGTAGGTAATACCAGCTCTCACTGTCACTCACTGCACACACAGGCTTCCGTAGTCACGTTGGATATTTTCGGAAGTTTGAGGGAATAATATATTTTATTTGTAATAATAATAACTACAGGATGCACATGTTTTATAGAACATAGTTCTTAAGCAATAAAGTTACACATGTCATGATGATGTTAAGGTGGAATAGTATTTATTATTCATATGTAAAAACAAATGAGTCAAACATTTAAATACCAATATGCAGAAAGCAGCCACAGCCCAACAATAATGCAAACATGTGTTTAATTCACACAATATCACGGATGTTCAGTAGTTGTGGTTTCACTGCATTTAGTATGTGTGGAAAATGTTTAAAGATATTTCTACAAATCAGCTGCACACACTACAGTGCGTGTGTGTGTGTGTGTGTGTCTGTGTGTGTGTGTCTGCCATCAGGCCTACACCGTCACCCCAGTGTGCCTCTTCCTTTCTGGTCATTTTAGATATGCACGTATCCATCTCAAAATATCACTTTGACTTGTGCGTAAATTACTTTCTGTCGTGAGTAAAACTTGTGCGTAATTTCCTTTGTTGCCTCAGATGCAGCTTTCAACCCGTGTCATAAAATGGCGTAAAATTAAATGTGGTTTCGCCACGTGGTTTTAATCAGATGATAACCAATGCGACTTTATAATAGGATGCCATTTCTTGCTAATAAGCTCTGCACCTTCGCATTAATTATTTCCCATTAGAGACGCCGGATTTGTTGACGTCATGCACGCCTTGGCCAATAGCACAGCCTGATGAGCTTTGTTCAAATGGTGGAGAGAAAGAACCTGGAGCTCGACTGATGCTTTAAATTTAGTTTTGGATTTTATGCGAGCTCAGGTGAGTGAAAGAGAAGAGGCCGCTGCCAGAGTGACACCGCGGGGGGGGGGGGGGCTTTTGGATGAAACACTTTAACGTCGCGACAAGCTTCGTTCTCTGAACTCACAGCGTGAATAATTATTCGGGTGAAATGCATCGTGAAAAGCGAATTGTGGAGTTATAAACCCAGAAGACAAATGTTGAAATAGCATCACTTCATTAGAATGATATAGCAGAGTGTTAATGATGAAGTGCAATCTGCATATAATCATCTTTCTCTCTATCCAAATATATCTGATGTAAAACTAAAGTCATAAAGCTCACAGCGTTAACAATCCCAATATTAATATTGCATCATTTCCATGCAAAATAATATCGTGATGAATTACTGATGAGTTTAAACACAAAACTGTTTTCAATCTGGAAGTAGTCAATTAAAATATCTTTTAAGAGTTTCAAATAAAAGATAATTGAATTTTCCAAATGTGTTTTATTAATGTTCCCTGAAATACTGTAACAAATAATAATACAGACACATTGTAATTAGGGTAACTTTTATTTGAACATTGGGAAATGTGTCTTTTATTATTTGGTCTTTTGCAACAATATATATATATATATATATATATATATATATATAGATTTATATATATATCTATATATATATATATATATATATAGATTTATATATATATATCTATATATATAGATATATAAATATATCTATATATATATTTATATATCTATAGATATATATATATAGATATAGATATATAGATATATATCTGAACTACTAGTTTATCTGAATGAAGAAACATGTTAGTATGTTTTACATTTATGAGTGCAGATGAGAGAGTGTGTGTGCATTTATAAGCCCGATATTGTTTGTAATTATGTATCTAAATATGTGAACGTTTGTGTGTGTGTGTGTGTGTGTGTGTGTGTGTGTGTGTGTGTGTGTGTGTGTTGCTGGGAGCTGAGGCATGTTTCTGCTCACTTTGTCCATGTGGATTGAAACAAAGCACCTTGACGAAGATCCGTGTAAAGGTGACAGCCTTCTGAACGGCAACAAAACACCTTTAAAAAAAGATTTACATAGATTGAGTAGAAGATTTGTAGTTTGCTTGCTAACAGGGATGTAGCCGCCTCTGCTAACGCCTGCGTGTTTCCAGTCAAGTCGTGTAGTTCGAGTGTTCAGGTTTGGGTGTGTGTGTTGGAGGGCGAGAATATTCTGTGCCTCACTCCTCTCTCTCTCTCTCTGTCTCTCTCTCTCTCTCTCTCTCTCTCCATCTCTCTGCTCTCAGTCAGCAGAGCTTCACTTGGTGTTGGTGTTGGTGGGGGAGGAGTTTGCCACAACAGGGATCTGGGCACACAGAGCAGCTTTAATTAGAAGCGGCCTTGTGCCATGTGCCACCACGGCGTGTGAGAGGAGTGTGTGTGGGTGTGTGTGTGCTACAGCATTGTCTATACCCGTACATGTGACGAGTGTTTTGTGTGCTTTTCAGCTTTATTTTTGTGTTTTTTCGTGGACATATTTGGGGTGTGTAAGGATATGTCTTTGACTTGTGTGTGTGTGTGAGTTACATCACTGTTAGTGTATATGTAACTCGTGTGTTTAGGTCTTAAATCTCTGTATCTTTACTTTGGCGCCAAACTCGAGCGCCGGCCAACTGCTTTGGCATCAGATAATGTAAATGAAGACAAACCAGTTTCTTTTGTAGTCAAACAGCCAGGATCTTTTAATTTAAAAATGCATTTGGGCCGTGGCGGGGGACGGCGTTTGAAGCCATCACCCTCCTATGGAGCCAGTCAGCGGGTGAGGCGGATGCACCATAGGGATGGGCGCTGGGAGAAGGGAGGGTTGGCGCCATAGCCGGTTTGGACTGGTTCGACAACTTGCGTAATTTTTTTTAAATTGGTGCCTCTCATTGATTGTTTGACATTGGGGAGTTTTTGATATAGAGGCATTACTTGCGGACCAATCAACGCTTTCTGTGCACAAAGGGAGGTTTCCAATTGGCCGAGGCGGTTTGAGGCGGGGTAAGGGGCCACTTGGTGATGTCACAAAATGAAGGGTCAGGACATTTAAGGGCTGCTGTAGGTTGAGAAAAGGCCCCGAGCCAGAAGAGTAACGTCTTTGTTCAGAGTTGGCGTCGACTACTGTTTTTTGGATTTCCAGACTCCGCTCGTTTTTGACATTGCTTTCAATGCAAGTTAGTCTGTGATCATTCAAATCATGTAACATCAGAGACATGGAGACCTATAATTATGTTTTCTTTGCTTACAGGTTAGAACTTGGGCCATGTCACTTCGCCTGCAGCTTGAGAGGATGGGTAGCCTTAGGGGTTGGTTGTTATCTTTGGTTATCTAGCTGTATGAGTGATGTACATTCTTCATAAAGCTAGATAACCGAAAGTAACAAGAATCCCATTACACTCCTGAAAAGGCATCAAGACCCCAAAAGCGCCACCCTCCCAAAAAAGCGCAAACTCGGCCACAAGAACTGCAACACGAGAGAAGAAAATGGACGACGTTTAAAAGGAGATGGGAGCTGAATGCAACAAAAGGTAGGGCTCATGATTGCATGTGTGTGAGTGCATGCAGGTCTACATGGCCTTTAGATAAATCTAACTTCATCTTTGTCTTTATTTTCTGTTTCAATCCATCAACATTTTGAAAGGCAGTTAGTAGGCATGTAGAAATAAATGGGACATTGCCGCACATATTCCGTACAGCTCTGTACAGCCAGTGGCAGTGATCCATAGCAGTACGGTTGGTGCAACAGGATCACTTTTAATCTAATAAGCCCCATGATCCTTGTGTGTGGGGCTGCATGCAGGGGCTTAACGATAGTATCACATGGCCGGGAGTGACGGGTTTGCTGAAAAAGACCCGCACTGATTCACCAAAGCCGGTGGACTTTGACAAGTCGTTTAACAAGTCGCTGTTAGCCAATCAGTCTGCTAGCCGGTTTGGTCAATGTTCTCTTTACTTGTCGCCATGAATTTCAGCTTTGCTGGTTGCATCTTTGGCATTAAGAGAACATGCAATAGGAGAAGAATGTGGGCCTTTTATATCATAGGAGCTGCATACAGTGCCATGAATTATACATATGTTCGGACTTTGTGAGTTAAGAATGCTCTCTCCGAGTTAATCCAGGGCTCCCAACTCCCCGCCGGCACCTAAGCGAACAGACAAGAATTTGTTTGAGGCCAGTTTTGTTAAGTTAGCCGTTGTTGATTTTTTTCTCCTTCCCACCTACTCCTTTCTCCCTTGTGCATGAAAAGATGTTTGATTTGGGGTCCTGGACGTTATTTGATTTGACGTGACAGTTGGCTTGGTTGTGAATGGGCCGTGGCAAAGCCTCCATTGCATGAGGTGCTACCATGTGGAAAGGCCTGATGGGATCTCGCTGAATGCTACTGTGTGTGCGCGCAAGGCTCCGAGGGGGGAGTGGTCCAGGGCCAATCAAGCAGAAAGTGCCCCCAGTGACGAGATCCACGAGCGAGAGGAGAACAATCTCAGCCTTAAGGTTCCTTGCCCGGGCTCATGGTGAGGAGTAATTGGTCAATCAGATCTCCAACCTCAATGCTTCTGATGGCTGATTGAAGGTGTGATTTCTTTTCTGCCCATCAAAGCTAGAGGGTCACGCCTGCTGAGAGAGGCCGCTAAGGATTGTTCCCAAGGTCTCAAGGCTCGGGAGCTACAAGGCTAACACTGAGCTCCAATTGTAATACATTTTCCACATGGTGGTTTGCTGTCTCAACATGGCTCAGCTAAAACATCACCCTGGAGTTTGGATATATTCAGCTTGACATGGTACAAATTCTAAACAGTTAAGTAGGGCCAAAGTCAAATTCCTAAAAGCTTGCGCGGCACCCTCGCCTCGCAATGTCAATCTGTTCAAGCCTTGCAGTTGTGCCTGTCAGCCTGCTGCATTGCAGGTGCTGAGTGTGACATTTGAGCCCTGGGCTCAGCTAGTAAGAGAGAGGAACGAGGGCCTTGACAGGAAGTGACAGCCGCAGATGTCACCTTCTTGGATGGCAAAGTAGTACCTGGTTCCCTCTCTATTGTGATGCTCCTGACCTGTTTTTATTAAAGTGTAGACTTGTGAGTGTGGCATGGCTTTGATCTGTTACTGTAAATGATAGAATAATGATTGTGCCGGACTAATATGTGAGCACTTGTCTGTGCAGATGCATTTACACATTTAACAGGTACAAGGCGGGCACGTTTCGAGCGGTGTAAAGATAAGTTGCCTCCTTTTGCTTCCCTTTTGTGTCAGTTGCAATGTTGGAGCTAAATGGGAACTGAAGTCTTGGACAGATTGTGTTTATACCCTAAGCAGTGCCCTGGGAGACGCATGTCATGGTGCAAATGCTTTGTACTGGCTCTGTGTGTGGCACAGTTATATCACTAGCACTTCACACTGGGGACCCCGAGCAGAGAGTTTTAGCTTCTGCCTCCCCGAAAAATGGCACAGAGATGGGAGAGTTCCTAAAATCCACCTTAGGGCTTTTGCTCCATCTCTTTTTCTGTGTCCCATGGCAGCGACTGAAATAGAAAGACAGCGCGAAGAGAGCGGGTGGAGAAGGAAAGAAGGCCGGGAGCGGGGCGAGGAGGAGGAGGGTGGTGGGTTTGTCTTAGCTTTCATGCACTAGGCAAGCAGATTTAGACTCCAAGTGTCAAACAGAAAAACAGCCATTGTGGTCGGGTCCTACTTGCCCCCCCACCAGTAGACTTTACAGTCAATAGAGCTAGTCCACTTGTCACTGAGGGACAATGCGCCCCTTTGCCTCCCTTTCACCCCTGCCGGGTCCGAGCAGCCAGACAGTTTTCTGAATAAGACCCAGTGATTCTTGCCCCCTTTTCTCTGCCTCTCTTTCTCTTGAGGGAACACACCAACAGGGTTTGGAAAATGGCTTCGCTGTTGGGCCGGAGCAGAAGGCCATACCCTGTTATTTTCTACCACATTGGCATTCCCTCCGCCCCCATACGCTCACAGAGAAATGAATGTTTCTTAAGCAGTTGCGAAAGTCAATGGGCCTCCCCAGACAAAGGAGATTACGTTTGGCAACTTAGCAGTAACAGGTGTACTTTGACTGTGCTCGGACCACACGGGGGGTGACTGCTGTTGTCTGACCCGTTGCTCTGTTTGCCTCCTTGTTGGTTTTAAGTTGTGTGGAGATGAAGATGAAATCTGCTTTGTGTTCTCAGGGAACAATAATGCTTCAGACCTTGTCAACTTAGAAGTTTTAGTCGAGAGTGTATTTGGCCTAGCTGTCTAGCACTGGCCTCTTATCATTTCCACTGCTTTTGAAAATGTAACTGAGTTTTGCAACATTTCTCCAGTGATTTGCCAAGTTTTCTCCAAAGGGATTCTGCAGATATCTTTAGATCTCAAGCTCTGCTCACCCAAGGGAGTGAGTTAAGGGTAAACAATGCGGGCACACAGAGGAAGAAAGAAATATCAGAGGGAGTGCGGCACGGCACTGAAGCATGAATACATTTTCACATGTAGAACGGAGACAGTGATGTTTTAAGAGGGGAAATGTCTTTCAAAGAGAATGAGTGAAGCCTTTCTATCCATACCTTCAGTATTTTCAACCACAATAAATCAAGCCATTCAGCAGCAGTATAAACAGACACTCTCAGAGCCAGAGCAAAACAGTGCCTGCATTTGTTTGTTTCAGTCGTTAATAAAGCTTTTATCGAGAGCCTCGGTCCTCAGAAAAAGCCCATTCTGGTGAAATGACTTGGCAAAGCATCCGATGAAGGGTCTGTTCAGACTGAAGCTGCGCCCGCTGCCATTGTCTAGCTCTCTCTCACACACCTACGAGTCCAGAGTAAGCACACAATTTCATTGTTGCGTGAGCTGTTAATATCAGAGGCTTCACAATAGAGCCCATTCGCCATATTTGCATAAGGCACTTTTCCAACAAGGACCCGGAGAGGGCTTGAAAGCTGGCCTACTCCAGTGCCAATGGCAAAAAAATGTCAAGTGCCAATTAGGAGAGGTTTGCCACCATTCAGCATTACCCCACCCCTGTAGTCCTTCCCCTCCCTGCTTACCCACCCCAACTCTCTCACACTCTAAGTCACCCCTGTTTTTACCACCTTATTCCAGTTTCAGACGTAGCCTTCCCCTACTGACACCCAGAGACAAAAGCTGTCTCCCTCCTCTGCTGGCTAATGGAGGATCCTTTCTGCTGGGCTCAGAGTATTAGCAAAATCAGACAGTGCGCTCTGTTCACCGATTAGTCAGCTTTCTTTGTTGATTTCTTTGAATAGAGGGGTTCACGAACCTTGCGGCTAAACCTGCGAGATATAGACTCCACCTGCTAGTGAATATTGAATTTAGCAAGCTGGCTACATTGTGCTACTTTGGTTTTAGATTCCCAGGTTTGCACAGGCAGGTGTGAGTAATCGAGGGAAGGATTTGGAAAAGACAGACGCAGATTTGAAGCAATTAAAAATAACCTATTTCATATATCCACAGTGGTCGGTCTGCGTTAGTGCTAATAGCATTTAGTCACCTAATGACTTGCTTTAAGCTAGTCCTGCTTATTATTTTTGCACTGATGCACATATAAATACAGAACATCCTATTATGAGAATGGTGGCAATCAGAGGCTATTTGAATTGTAAGCACAGGCTTTGAGTCAGGTGTTAAGGCTAGAAGAAATGCACAATGACAGTAGGATGTACCCGAGCTACGTCAGATTCAAGTTAGCTTAACTGGTGAGTGTCAACAGTGCTGATCCGCTGTTTACAATTCTACCACTGCTGAAAAAGCTGCATTAATTCCGATAATGCTTAACTGCAGCTGTCAGACGCAAAGTATGTGGTGACAGCAACGCAGAGCATCATCAGTGTCCTTGAATTTAAGTAACGCAGTGTTTACATTCGGGAGGCTTTGCTACAAAAGGCAGGGACATCAAATAAATAAAATAATCTGGGATCCTGTAAAATGACAAGCATGCAGCAGATTTAATTTAAAAAATGAAGTTGTAGACACAATAAAATAAGGTAATCGTGTTTGTCCGATTGGGCTACCGTTGTTTTCCACAGAGCATTTACCTAACTTACCGCCTCCTGCCACTCAAAAGGATTTTTCTCTTGTCCCTTTTTCTCTTTCATTCTTTCATTCAATCTCTGTGTCGAGTCTTTTTTTTCTTTCCCACCCTTGATTCTCAGATGGTTGGATCTGATTTGCATGCATTTGCATAATGAAAGTCATTTGCATGCTCAGGGGCAGACTGTACCATGAGAACAGACATGAAAAGGTGTGTGTGTGCGTGCGTGCGTGTGTGTATACATGCATTCATGTGTGTGCATGCCTTGCATTCGTATGCTCCCGTGAACTATACATGTGCGTTTTGATGGATAAACCACGTTCTTAAAATTTTTCCCTCTTGCCCTCTGATTTTCCCTTCCCTGTTTTTTTCTGTGCAGGCTACCACCACCACACCACTGAAGGGAAGCTGGCAAAAGGAGACTGAAAAACAGAGGAGAAGGAGGAGGAGGGGTTGCTGTTGATTCTGCCCTCCCTCTCTCCTCGCCCTCTTCTGCATCGCCTCTTCCCTCCTCCTCCCATCCTCCTCTGCTCCATCCTCAGCAGACTGCCCCTTTTTCCTGTACAGCGAGACGCAGCCCTCGCCACCATCTTAGAGCAACGCTGGCATGAAATGGAAGTGGGAAGACCAGTCGGTGCAGGTAACACACCAAACCCACTGCGGCCGCCATGCTGCATCTTTCCACCGGCGCCACCCCGACCCTCCATCCTCTCCTCTTCCACCTCCCCGTACCCTCGCTCCCCTTCTCCACTAGCAATAGCCTCCGTTTTAATCACCTCGGATATGTTTGTTAATTGCACGATTCACAGGATGCACTGATGGGTGGAGGGGAGGGTGAGTTGATGTGGGCGGAGCGTGTTTTGTATGTGTGTTCACATTAAATCACTCTGCTCTCAATGCCTCTCTCAGGAGGCTTTCAGTGGGCATCTGTCCTCTGAAGCGCCATGTTTTCTTTCCCGTTTGGGAATTCTCATGCCATCCTCACATGCGTGCCCTGACATGGCGGCGGCTGCCATTTTGGAGATATGATACAAGCCGTGCCTTCTGGACAATACAGTGGCACGATTCATAACTCCAAATAGTTGAGCACTGTGCACGGTATTTTGGCCATGGATATAAAACAATGTGGTAGTTTAGTTTTTTTATCGCAGTTTTCTGTAACAGAGTTCTGTAGTAGTTTATATTCATTCTAAAAGATCTCTTCTTGCTTTTCTTCAGCTCCTTAAATGAGGTCAGAAGAAATGTCAAGGTGGGCACATCTGTCGAGTGCAAAGTGATGATATCCATGAACTGCCATTCACATTCTCATACAGGGACACTGCAGCATATAACACAACCAACACAAAGCAGGAGAGAGACAGACATAGAGAGCGGCAGTAATAATAGAGAAGAGACGGCGAAGAAGTGAGAAAGTGGGACCTCGATAGTCTCAGTTCTGGAAAGCTTCTCTTTGTGCGAGTGGCGAGTGTTTGAGGGCAGTCGGTGCTCAGACAAGTCGAGTATTGTTCTCCCTGAGCGAGCTCGTTATAGTGCTGCATTATTCCAACCGGGGAGCTCCCAACTTTGAAAACCGCTTAAACCAAAACACCAATTAGTATTGGCCGGGCTTGATTAGGTAAGGCAGCCGGTAAACAATGCACACCATTGTCCTCGCAAACAGAGAGACCTTCCTTTGTTTGTGTCTGCGGTGTGGAGGTCAGAGAGACAATGCTAATGCTAACTTACAGTGGGCTGCCAGTGCACAGCGCTAGCAGAGAGACTGCTGCTGCTCCCTGTTGGGTCAAGGTGAAAGAAACGATGCTGTGGCATCGGATCCTCGAAGATCCAAGGTGCCAGTTCAAGAGAAAGTCAGAATTCGAAAATCAATTGGCAGAAGATTCTCCCTAAATTTCAACTCGCACTAATCCTTAAGTGATAGCAGATCTCAAATGAGGTCATGCCAAGCGTTCTGCATTTATATTTCTGACGTTGCAGCCTTTAAAAGTGGAGGCGTCGCTTGGCTTTCCCGAGGAGTGCTGGTAACTGTGTCAGACCCAAAGCGCACTAATCACGGCCAGGCCTCCATAAACAGGTGGTAGATTGAGCTAAGGGGGCCGGGGCCGTTCTCAATTTACTGTGTAAATTATGCAGAGCTCAAAACAATGCAAACAGTAGACAGTGGAGTGGCTGGCGTTGGCTAATGAGATGATGAGAAGCCTGGGAGGGCTGGGAGCCAGTCGAGGTGAGGGGGTGGGCACGGCCGGCAGCTTGTGTCTGGATCTGTGTATTCGTGTGTGTGTCTCCGTGCGAGTGTGTGTGAGGGTCTAGAGGAGCTTTGGCAGGGGAGCAGACACTGTCCCGTCTGCACAAACCCCATCGTCAGCACCCCTCCTGCCCAGACTGAGTGCTGCAGAGGGAGGGGAGGGTGAGCAGGCAGCTGGGGCACCCTGCCCCCATTGCTCCAGCAAGAGCACCAGCCTTGGGAACCTCTGTGGCAGGGGTCCCCCCAACACTGGCACGTAGGGGCCCCCCAAAAGTCTGGCTGCAACCCCCCATCACCACCATCTCCTCCTCCCTCTTGTCTCACCAACCACCACCACCCCTCCCACCCTAATGTGAGGCTGGGGGCCTGGGAAGGACTTCAAGTTCATGGCCAGACCTCCTATTGAGCTGACAGCCTGACTGTTTGCTCAATTCGGCTTCCTATTCAGAGCAGTGCTGGAGGGGGGGGGGGGGTGTAGTGAAAGGGCTGGAGGATGGGTGGGGGGGTGTTGCTAGATGGGACACCGTAGCACTGTGATAGCTATTCATTCAGCAGGGGGAGACAAGTAAAGAGCGAGGGAGAGAGTGAAGAGGGATGGGGGTTTGAGTTGGGGTGCATAAATAAAAAGTGAGGAATCCAGGCTCCAAAGTTTGCTTTGAGCGGTGTGCGCCTCTCTCACACTCTTTTAGACTCTTAATTACCGGCGCCTTCCACTTTTCTCTCTCCCTTTCTCTAACTACACCCTCCCCTCCTCATCCTCATCACACACAAACACACACTCCTGAACACACACACACTGAAAAATCGCAATCATTCTCATCATCCCCTCTATCCCCTGGTTTTATTAGGCCACATGCTGGGGCTGTAAATTTACCATTAACAAGCTTATTCACTGTAGTCCTCTCAACAAAACAAGACCATGATGCCAATAACTCAAAGCGACACCAATACCCGAAACTGCCTTTTACACTACCACCCTCCGCTCTCGGCCCCTCCCTTTCCCCCCACCCCCCCGTCTTCCTCCCTGAGCGCAGCCGCTCTGAACAACGGCGTAATGCTAAATGCCAAATCTAACGTGGCGCTTGCTAATAGATCAGGCGATGCTAATTAGCACGATGGTTGTTGATTTCTGGACTCCTGCATTATCGGTTCACTCTGCACTCGCTGACCTGCTGTAATATTTTAAGTTGCTTGTCTGAGCTGCTTGAAAGTGCAACAAAAAAGAAGGTTTGAGTGGCTTCTGGAGTCCAACTCAGCCGAGCTTAGGGTGCGTCACATGCTTCCTCTTTGTATTAGCAGCTCGTAGCGTACCAGGCTCCTGTTAAGGCCTTTCAACTTCAGCCCCAATCCCCTCAGCTGGTACACGGAGCTGCGCTTACCTCGGCCAGATTTAGGACACACGAGGAACACCCCCACAACTTATTTTTCATGTCTGAAGAACAAGCCTTCTTTTGATACAACCTAAATTAGCCATTCACACTCCACTGTTTCAAATAATTGTTTTGACATTCACATGATTTGTCCTCTCTGTGTGTTTTGGCAAAGACATATCTTAATGTCATCTTTCTCTTTGCAGGGGAATGTTGTCGCTGCAGAGGGGATGTGAAACGGCCCGAGCGCACAATGGAAGGGACAGCGGGACTCCTTCTTTCAGCCCGGACTAAAGGAGGACGCCGGCGCTGACGTCTGCACATGCTTCCTGCCGTGACTTTGGAACAGCACTGTTTGTACCTCTCGATGCGTCTGTGTGATGCATTATTTGACCCAAGCGGGTTGTGAGCAAACATCATGGCGGACTGCGACTGTGGGAAACAAGGCTGGAGAAGATCAGCAGGACCAACTGGTCTCTAACTGTTGTGACTGTTGAGGGTTTGAATCTTTGTAATTACCATCCTACATGTATTACATGTTATACTCAAACAGTATTACTTAGACATGAGGCAGTATAATGTGTCTTCAGCTAGCGCAGGCTTGACTTACTGTAGGTCTCATTTGATGAGTTGTAGCCCAGTTTTTGTTCGATTTCTGTTAGTTGCTAGGACTCAAAGACACGTGAATGTGAGACCCACGGCAGCAGTGAATAATACTGCACTGCGATTGGACGGCTCCATGTGTCGGCTGACACGATGGTGAAGGAGTGAGCTGTCGTCTTTATACTCTATGCAACTGTTTTATCTTTTTTTTTGTCTCTTCTTGGTCTTGGAGTCCCTTTCATCCTTACTGTGGATTTTTATTTTGGGCTACCAGTTTTCAGACATCACGAAGAGAAATGTTTTTTCCCCGGTGTTAATATACTGGTACAGAAATTACAGTCAGAGTGTGTGTGAGTGTGTGACAAATGACACAATACAGCTCAGTTTCATATGTATTGAATCTCATATTTGCAGCTTTAACAGACTTTGATTTGCAGCCGTGAGCCACAGTGAACGTGGACGCTCACGTTTAATATTCCTGATGGCAGAAGTGTGTTTGATCAGCAGGAAGTCGCTGAGCTCGCGGCTGCGAGTATACAGAACACACACACTATTAAAACCTCCCCGGCAGCTCGGTTCAGAGCAGCTACCTGCTTCGCTGTAATGATACATCGTTGGGTGAGACATGACAAATACATTGGCTTCAAACACTGCCTTAATTTCCTGTCCTTGAAATTACACACGCACGCACACACACACACACACACACACACACATGACCAAATGCAATAAAGCAAGTACTATCGCAGCCTAATTCATTCTATATTAATTTTCGTGAAGTGGCAAATTTTTATTACGATTGATAATCTATGCAAATCTTTTAAATATTACTTTAAACAATCTATGTCTATGCAGTGCTTTTGCAATTGATTCAAGGGAGACTATCTTGGCCTAATTTAGAAAATGTATTCTTTTGATAATCATGCACATCCCAGTGCTCAAGACAATTACTTATCTGCCTGGATAAGCTTGAAATTATGTTTTTAATCTTTAGCACAAAAAAAAGAGTCACCCTTCTGATATCAGTCCAGAGGCATGAAAACCATGAATAGTGAAAGTGTCTATAATAATGAAATCGGTTGCACTAAATCTCTTTATTCCTTAAATGCAGATCAGACGTATCTATTCAGCGATGCCTTCGCGTAGCTTATTGTTTTATGTGTTTGTGTTATGCAATCTAATCGCTGTGATTGAGTGTTCACCACATGTGCCTTTGTATGGAAAACTGTTGGAATAGTAATAAAGGTTTACATTGAAAACAACGGAAAGATGGTTGTTGTGCATTGTTTTGTCCATTTGAGCTGCATGTGATCAGGTGGGAGGATCCTCTGGTGTGTGATGGACAGGTTGTCCTTTGCATCTCAGCGACATACGTAAATATAAATATCTGTCTATCGAGGGAGACAGGATGCAGATTGAAGATTTCTAAAACATCTAAATTTACTCAAAAGCTGGCAGCTTCCCTCGAGTCACGTCTACAGAGAAATCAACTGCAACTCAGTTCCAACATAATGTTACTGCCAAATGGAAAGATTATCACAATTCCCCTGAGATCAGACACTTCTCACAAACACCATCAGGGATGTGGGTTTATCTTCTGGAGTGTTTGGCATCCAGACACAACCGAGGAGGACAGTTGAGCTCAGAGATGCCCCCGACCTCGTTGTTGTCGTCTGGATGAGTAATAAGCCAACATGCATCAACACACATGTCTTTTACCTGCTGTTACTCTAAAACAAAGAGCCCGGTGGCTCTCTGAGGTGATCTGTGTGCAGCAGCGGGGTTGTGCTGAACACTTCCCCTGCGTGATTCGCTGTCTGACACCACATATGGCAAACGCGCCAACACCGACATCTGGGCCCCTCACAATTCATTAGCATTGTCATGTAAAAGAGGGTAAACCCACTGTAAAACACATGAAATGTAACCCTTTACAGTACAGGTTGATCACACGGCTCTTTTCATTCATTCCTCCTCTTTTATGAAGTCTCGTGTAATTCAATGAAAGAGGTTTTTAACACAGCTCCGACGCACCCCCTTGGGTGTCTGCATCCTCAGTGCGGCGCAGCAGAGGCTTTACAAGCTGCGCTGCTCTTGTTTACAGCTGGGCTGCCTGTTCAAATGAGCCATAGTACACACAAACAGCAGCTCCATGCAAATATTACAGTGCCCTTATTAACCAGGGCAGGCTGCAATTACATTATGTCCCTGGCGTTAACATCCAGAGAGCGAGCGCCGGTCTTCTGTGACAACGCCCCTCGCCCGCAGTGTTTCTTGGCGGCGTTATGGCCCTCATAATCTGATTCACAGTTTTTGTCATGCTGCCAAGAGGCAAGTTGCATTAGCCAAGCACTATAGGCCTTAATGAACTGAGTGTCAATGTTAAGCACACTAGAGCGAGCTGGAGTGACGGCGTACAACCAGGCTCCGTGTTGGATCACGGTCTAAGTTATAGCCGCTCGTGCTCAAAGGTTTGTCAGGTCGTTGAGAGAAAAAATAAAAAACCTCGGGCCTCCGTTGTGCTGGATGTGTTGAGCATCCTAAAGGACAGAGAGTCTACACGGAGCTGCTCCTGTAGAGGTAGGGTGTGGCTTCTGTTTGACATAAAGCACAAAATGGCTGTTCGCTACATCCCACCCGAAGGGATCAGATTCCAAGATGGCGCCGCGGTGATGTTAACGTCGCCTGGATCCGATCAGATCCCTAAAAAATGGACAAGGGCCGTTAACAGGGGGGGTCCAAAGTGGAAATGGCAGGTTTTGGTGCACGTCCAAAGGTCTAAGAACTCCGCCGCTGCTCCTTTCACAAGTTCCTCAGAATCGTCATTGGTATGCAGGAATGCGCACCCAGTAGGCCATTCTGTGAGATTTTGGAGGGAAACGTGTTTGCAACCGATCGCTAGGACAGAGGATGTGTGTGTGTGTGTGTGTGTGTGTGTGTGTGTGTGTGTGTGTGTGTGTGTGTGTGTGTGTCTTTGGATCCAAACGTGGTCGGTGCCAAGAAAAAGTGGGCGTCCATCCAGAGCTGTCCATCTTTGTGAGCGGCCTCCCAGTGGTGCTGCCCGGCAACGCTGTTCAGTGAGCAAAGACAAAATGGCCTCAGATGATTTGAAGGGTACGTCGTCTTGTCCAATAAATATAGATGATGAATAACGAGGTGTGTGTGTGTGTGTGTGTGTGTGTGTGTGTGTGTGTGTGTGTGTGTGTGTGAGAGATGAGCTGCATTGTCTTGGGTGAAGAAAATCAAGAAGGCATTGAAGAAGTGTTGCATTTGAGCCCGTTGTACATATAAGATGCTCCGCTGACTTGTTCTTGCTCACACTTGGTTCCATGTTTAATCATTTCGGCTGCTTCACTTAGATTAAACAATACTTACAGGAAACTACTTTGCTAAAGTCACGTTATTATCATTTGGTAATGAGGCTGAAAGAAGAGAAAAATGATGACAGGGTGGTGCATTCAGGTGTCTGTTTTCTGTGACGTGTGACTCGCTACAGATGAAACTTTGCTCACGTGGGAACGTTGCTCCTTTAATTCCCTGTAGAGAAAACCTTAAAACTGCTACATCCGTTACATACATTAAACAATCAACAAACACGTTTTCTTTAGACATCTAGATTATAAATTACATTTTACGCACTTTATACTTTTACTTGGCTACATCTCTGAGGGAATGTTTTTCATCTTCGATCTGAACGCTGCGGTGACAACCTTCTCTGCAGATTATGACTTTACAAAACATGCGATGCTTTATCTTTATTTCACCTGGTGAAACGTTTCACATCTGACATTTGATCATATATATATTCCATGACATATGATGCATATAATTACTACTTTTAAATGTTTATATTCCAACATGTTCACTTTAAAACATTTTGATGTGAAGTTGTCGGTTTAGAGCTGAAACACATATTTTGATGATTGCACTTTGGTCGGGGAACAAACTAACACTTCAAAATGTCTGCTTTACAGACGCCTCGTTTAAAACCTTCTCCTCTAGTTTGACAACGCTGCACTTTCCAGTCTTTCTGTGTGTGATGTGTTTGGAAGGGAAGCAGAGCGTCTGAGGACCTTCAGTCCCTCCACTCCAGTTAAAACATGAAAATCACCAACATGAGAGTGACAAGGTTTCCACCTGACAGACGAGACTTCACGTTCAAGTTTATACAGGTAGCATGTAGCCTCCACTATAACACTAAGCTTAAAATCCACTCACACCGTGAACCAATTTCTTGGAGCTTATGTATTTATGTAATGAAGGAGAAATACTCGGAGAGGTTAGCAAAACTTGCAGCTCAGGCCTGATGAGTTCGACGTCCGGATCACTGAGGATGCTTCTCTGGAAGGCGACAGAGCCCTGTTGTGGAATGTCAAGTAGTTTGTCCGGGGCGGGTGACTGAAGCGGGAAGTGATTTGACTAATGTTTTCCCTTTCATAGCTCCTCTCCTCCACGTCCCCCTCCGTCCTCCCAACCGCCAAAACCTCCCCAGAAAACTTTACGGTGATGTCATTCATATGCAAAGCAGGCGTGCTTTCAGCGGGTGAATGTGTGTGCATGCGTCTGTGAGCGAGTCTGTGTGTGTGTGTGTGTGTGTGTGTGTGTGTGTGTGTGTGTGTGTGTGTGTTGCTTGAGTGGTTGATTCCATTACTTGAAGGACCATTACACTTGCCTGTCAACAGCCAAAAGACCTGAGAAAAATTAGCAGATTAAATCACTCGGCTCCTCTCTTCCTCATCTTCGTCCTGCTCCTCCTCCTCTTCCTCCTCCTCTCCCCTGCAAGCATCCAGGCTGTTGTTGCACCATGGAGGTGTTTTGACTAAATCAAAAATGTAACGCATCTCCTTTGAAAGCCCCATCAGTGTTTGATCAGTGGCAGATCCTAATTTTGGCGACAAATCTCTCAAAAATGACACAAAAAAATAAAAACAATGATAATGGTGCAAGACACAATCAGGGCAGAGCTCCTGGGAGGGCGAGCAGCTGGGAGGCAACATCCCATAAACAGGCCACACTGGGAGGCTGACGCTAAATGTGCTTTTACAGTCTCGTAGAATCAAATACCGCGACAGCCTTCAGGGTCACACGACACGTTTATCGCTGCAGTTTCAGCACGTCCTGGTCCTGCGACGGACGCCAGTGGTTGCTCCTAGTGTGACTTGTGATGGGACGTCAGGAGCAGAGCATCGTTCTTCAAAAACAAAAGATTGAATCCCAGATCCCAGAATGTGGGAATGGAGCCCCTTCGGGTCAGATTAGCATTCTGGGAAAACAGAATTCCCCACTGGGGCGTTCGCCACAGACCAGATGGGTGTACCCTAAAAAATCAGCCACTTCCCCCGTGTGGTTGAAGGGGACGGAGAAGAGGAGGCTCGGCCCCCGGGGAAGATGGAGCAGCGAGTGTTGAAGGAGGAGGGGGGAGGTTGTGAGAGAGCGGGCGCGAAGAGTTAATGCCGACAGCTCAACAAAGGCCGCCACCGCCGGCGAGGGCAGAGAGGAGCACGGGAAAAGAGCTAAGGTCAAGGGGACCTCAGGGGGGTTCAAGTTCAAGGCGACTGTCAGTGTCTGCATTTTAACAGCCGCGCCACACCCTCCCAGTACTTATACTTCCATTTGCAACAACAACCACACCCCCACGTCTCCATTTACTCCCCAACGCTGAATCTGAAGCCAGTGTCTCTCTGGTGCCACTTCAGGGCCGCAGGTAGAAGCGACCAGGAGGCTGGACGTTAGTCTGCGTGTGGGACAGGTGAACGGTCTTCTTGTGTCTCGCTGGCCGTGGTGTTCGTGCTCAACAGGAAGTGTTTCATTTCTTTCAGAAACACTTCCTGTATGTCAGCACATTGTACCTGAACTCTGCACAGTGACAGTAAAGTTGAGTTTAATCTAAAGTACCATAAATACCATATTGTTTCCCCTGAAGCAGCGTTCAGGTTGAGCACCGTGTTGGGACATCAACATGATCCAGGACGTCCAGCAGGACCGACACATGAAGGGGTCTAAAGGCTGGATTATAAAGTTTGTTTTGATTCCTCCTGTCACTTAATGAGGTCTGAAGGATTATTGTCAACACATCGGCCGTATTTAATGTATCCTTCTCAGTTATATTAATAATTATTATTATTATATTAATCTGCTATGATGGAGTTTCCTCTCCTTTGTGCATGTTTGTCCTGCAATGTTTTTGTAAATTCAAATAAATAAAATGTATTTAATAAATGTAATAATGCCATCTCCGCTCTCATCCATGTGTTGCATCATTGAGTTTGATTTCCCGAGCGTGCAGTAAACGATCTTTGAGAGTCTGAAAACC
>NC_041370.1:1281495-1286495 GCF_900634415.1 Cottoperca gobio | reverse complement strand
AAGACCCACATGATGCAGAGGCGCCGTGTTTCTACAAGAGTTTAACCCTGTTCGGCTGCTGCTGTTCATGTAGTTTAATAATGATAGAAGACCCCCCCCTTCTGCCAGCACCCACCTGTAGGTAGAGTGCATGTAGACCTTTAGATTTCAACATCAGAGCCTACACTGTCAACACTGTACATGTTAATGTTCACATAATAATCCAGATATTGAATTCATTCATTAATCTTGTAATTGAGTCTTTTGAATCGTTCTGAAAGCTAAAACCAGAAGAACCTTCTGGTTTTAGCTTCTCGAATATGACGATTTTCTGCTTTTCTCTATTCTATCTATCATTTTAAATTGAAGATATTTGGGTTCTTGACGGTTGGCCGGGTACACGACGTCACCGTGTGACTCTTTTCCATATTATAGATAATAAAAGTGGAGATTTCTCTAAAAATAGTCGTCGGTTAAAGGCTGTAGAATCAACCAACAACTAAGTGGCCAGAAAGCCGGCTTTGGTTGCTACGAATGGGAAGTGGACTGACACCAAGAAGAAAGAACATCTCAAGAACTATTGTAAGGTTTGTCCTGGCCCATGCTTGACCCTTCCACAATGAAACAGAACAAATAAAACAAAAGCACCTTGGCGCAGGAAATAAAGGACGTTACCTGACAGATGATACAGACGCAGGACTGTGGCTGTTCAACATGAACCCTGATACACGTTGAGCTGCTCTGCATACCAGCGTTCTAAAGGCCAAATACAGGGACAGAACCAGAACCAGAGGTCAAACCTTCAGCTTTCACTCTGCTTCTTCCCTTCAAATCAGCAGACACACACACACACACACACACACACACACACACACACACACACACACACATACACAGGAAGGTCTTTAGTGACATTTGACTCCGGGAGTCATGGCAACTCCACCACAACCTCTTGAACATACCGGGCCTGAGAGACACAAAGGAAGGTTCTGCACATTGAACCTCCATGAGACCTGCGAAGGACGTGAAGTCACGTGTGTCACTTGACCTCCACATGTGTGACTCACTGTCCCCCCCCCCCCCCCCCGGTAACAGGAAGACAGAGGACTTGATGGCCTCCTACAGCCGGCTCCAGTCTCGTCCGGGACAATGAGCAATCAGGAGTAAGTGCTGGTGATTAGGAGGACACTCAGGGTGGACCTGTACTCCAGTGGACCTGCTGAACCTTCACCACACCATCCAGAAGACTTCTCAGACTGAAACCTGCCTTCTTTCCTCTGGTTACTTCAGTTCTCGATCAATACTGTCAAGTCTTCTTCAATACAGCGTGAAGTTTCATTTTGTATTATTATGCTCCCATTGGTCCAAACTTGTGATTGACAGGTCTCTACTATGGTGTTGTCTGGTTTGGACCCCCTATGGTGTCACTGCTGGTTCCAAAAAACCAAGATGGCGCCGGCCGAAATGTCAAACTCGAGGTTTCGAAACGATACTCCACAAACCGATGGGTGAGGTGTAGATGTTGATGTTGGGCTGTACCAACACGGCAGAGCTTTTCTGTTTAAAGAAACACGGATGCAAATGATATTGTGTGTGAATCCTTGTGCTGAAGTAGATGAGTCTATTTAGATTGTACTCTGACAGCGGTTAGAGTATCATGGGATGTTAGAACTTTCAAATCTCGACTAATCAAATTCTTTCAGGGTTAGCGGCTCTTGGATCTACAGCTGTGGGATTTATTACTGCTTCTATATGAAGAAACAAATCAAGGTCCGAAGACAAATGATGGTTTGACATCAGCGACGGACGTCTGGCTGGTATCTGCCGGCATGTAACTGAAGTTCGATAAGTAATATACGTCATGCGTCCAAAAAAGCTAAATAAATGACAATGAAAAACATGAAAGTACATTTTCAAAGAAGATTAAGAAGTTGCTGCTTCAGTTCATCCTGCAGACTTCTAAAGAAAATCCCAAAGTTTATAAAACATCCTCAGCACTTTGTCTTTATGATAATTAGAGTTCGCATTAAAAACAATCGCATATCTGTGGGCAGCAACAATCTGAAAACAACATTGTTGTAATCAAAACCGCTTTAGTGTTGAAAGCAGACGCGGCGATTAGCATATGGTAACAGCAGCGTGCACAAAGACCTTCCCAGGCTTTGACGGTGAAACAGAGGACGCCATTGATGCTGCTGTGAATGCGATGCACCCGTAATATGCTGCATATGTTTCTCATCCCATTTCAACTCTATGGGATTAAGCCTCCAAAGCCAGACACACACTCACACACACACACACACACACACACACAGATATAGAATCATGCAAAGTCTACGGCCTCGCGATCTCAGGGTCCCCCTAATCATGTTCCTTCCATGGGTCCCCCTCTCTTCATTAAAACTCAGACATGAAAAGGGGCTGCAGACAGGAGCAGGGCGGCGAAGAAAGGCTGCTGAGACGGAGTCCTCCAGCCTGTCTGGTAAAGAGTGTGGGAGTGTGTGTGACGGTGTGTGTTTTTGGGGGGTGTATGGGAATTGACTTTACTATTAGACGAGCTGATTGAGAGACACCCACCCACTCCTCCACCCCGGTGCGAGCACCGCGGTGGCAGTCGAGCAGCGAGGGAGCCGCCGCGACCACGGCAGCAATTTGCTGTCTGGGTGGCACAAAGGGGAGGTCAGAGGTCAAATAAGTGCAGCGAGATGGACGTGCTTTCTCATGGTAATGCCGTCACAAACAGCTCTGCATCATTCCAGGGCTGTTCGGGGAGACATTTATGAATATGAAGCTCGTTATAATGAACGACGCCCTTCAGGGAGCCATGAAACTGAACAGGAAGTGTTACGTTGGGCTGAGCGCTCGGGAAACTTACAGTGAATCAGTGAATCAGCGAATCCTCAGTTTTAACCGACATATTACAAATATAACACCTGAAAAATCTGCTTTTCTGAAACAATTTTGAATCAACAAAAGTCTGATTCAATCCCAAAAGTCAGTTTATTCTCCGGGGGGGTTTACGTTGTACTTGTTCCTTCACTCAGGTGCGTTGTTATTCTCAGGTGAGAATAATCCAACTCCATAGAAGCATACATGCAGCAGAGAGTCAGAGCAGCTTGTGGTGTTCTGGATGCACTGCAGTGTGCAACAAGTCCTCGGCACATAGAAGGAAACATTTCTTTACAGAATCTTAACAATCATGAATAAATCTCTTTTATGACGGAAGGTTCCCCTTCAGTCACTGAGACGTCCACCTGCACGTCACCTGTCACCTCCGCCGCACCATGCTGTGTTTGTTGTCACTTCCTTTGTGCTAATAAACGAAACATGTCGACAGGAATTGACTTAATCTTCTTGGCTCTTTCTTAGAGCATGTGGGGAGATGTGCCCATGAAGTGAACACAAAGAAGTCAACTTTTTAACAACAGGAGACGGTGGATCACACACACACTCACACACACACGCACACACACCCTGTAGCTGGCAGGCTGCCTCTCAGGAGGAGGCTGTGGGGTCAGGCCTGTCTGCAGCCTGCAGCACCTCCTTCACAGAGAGGCCCCCCCTCAGTCAGACATGAAGCAGTGTGTTTGCTGCCTGTCTTGCTGTCTGGGTGGAGGGCAGTTCAGATGGATGGAGGGAGGCAGCGCAGGCCTCAGCACAGGAATGTTTGTTTAGGGCGTCCTGAACACTCGCCGTGACTCCGGCTGTGTTGCTGGATAAAAGAGGCGACTCCAGAAGAACTGGAAATTATGAGAAGATTGAAGTAAAGCCAGAATTTGAAGCTCATATATTTCATTGCTGATCAACTTCTAGTGCCAGAGCTTTCAGTGCAGCTTCTCTTTAGTCCGAAGCTTCAGCAGCTACGATGATGGTGATGATTGGTGGCATTACGGTTCCAGTACAAACAATGACCTGAAGCAGACGGCATGGTGTGTGTTGTCTTTATCTTCACATCAGGTTTCTACCCACCAGCCAAACAAACCAACATGCAAGTGCTCAGGTGAACTACATAGTGCAGTGATGAGGACCACCGCCACGCTGCTGGTATCGCCCCCTGCTGGCTTGGAGTGCAAAGAATCCATTTGATTCTGCAGTAACTTGTCCTTGTCCCTCCCTGTCTCCATCTCTCCTGTTTGTATCTGATGAGAATAAAAGACAGATCTGCTAATAACTTCTCCTCATGCACTTAACTCCAGGTAGCACTCTGCTTCTCTCCATCGCTGACAAAACAAACTCTCTATTTGTGAAACGCTTCCTTTGGTTTGGACTCTTTGTTTGATCTGCAGCAGCAGAGTGTGTGCTGTCAGGTCGACACACAGCAACATGCGTGTTCATAGTATTAATCATGATGGTTGGAGCGTGCGCTGGTTCAGAGGCATGCAAACCACTTTTCCTGCATGTGCACAAATAGCGTACGCCGACTAATGTTCAGCAGCCGTGTGATGTGTTTCAATAACTACTACTGCGTTCTGATTTGAGAGGACGAGGAGCTCAGAGCTGAACGAACACGCAGGAGAGTGACAAATTAAATTCACCTTTCTGTGTTTATTGTTTTAACAGCACTTTAAAGTTACTGAAGCCGTGAAAGGAAGTGGGATGAGAAGAAATCTGGAAGCATCATCGTTTGTTCATGACAGGCTGAGACACCTGTCAATCAAAGGAACAATAACTCACATTAGAAGAGGTTCAAGTAAATATTGAGATCCTGATTTATTATGGAAAATATGATTTTTGTGGTAGTTCTGCAGGATCTTTGGGGGTTTTCCCACTCACTTCAATGGGATATGTTCCTGAAGTCAGCATCTAGTGGCCATTAGTGGAACTGCACCTGTAGGGAATCCTGCATGAAACAAATGACAGTTTAATGAAGTGCACGGTCAAGTTGCACTTCAGAGTAAATTCATGTTTATATTTATTTAGTTAATCTAATTCAATTTGAACATTAATTGCATCTCTGCTTGTTTGTTATTCAGTTCATTGTCATTGTTGTGGTAAATCCATGATTCTTCCACTTATGTTTT
>NC_041370.1:1241495-1276495 GCF_900634415.1 Cottoperca gobio | reverse complement strand
TCACATGTTCCGCTTTCTAAAGTCTATCAGTGTGAAAAGACACTTTTAGTATCTCCATTAGCGACACTCGAGTGTGCACTGTTTCTTTTGACCGTGTTGTTTAATGAACATTTATTAAGTGAATGAAGAGAAATGTGTATATTTAAGTTAAAACATCACATAAAGAATATTTAAAAATCCTTCTCATGCCTTCATTTGGAAACTGTTTTGACGCTGAAACGTTTTATTCAATATGAATCTCCATATTAACCCCTCTTCTTCTTGATTATATTCGTATTAGCATTTCATTTTCAGCATTTTAATCCCCGCGTATACGTCCATATAGTGCTGAGCAGACATTAAGATTAAGCCCTGATTAAAAATGAGAATTAATTAATTCTTTTGAAGTTGCACGTCTCCTGATTGGCTCTCGTGTCAAAGCAATACATGTCTCTGAAAGCATTTGATCGTCTCCATCACGTGAGATCTGTTCTGACAGCCTCTTATAATAAGGCTGCACAAACACACTGTATTAACGGAGAACACACACGTTAAGAGCCTTTTGTTGTTGACGGTAGCTTCTTCTTCGTGCACCGTGCACCGGCAGTCTGAAAGCATCTGATTACTTAAAGTTAGCTTAGTGTCTGTGCTCTGTATTCTTAACCCTGGTGTGGAAGATTGGACCTTGAGGGTTCCAGAAACTGCAGAAATTATCTTTGCATGAAAACAAATGTAGCTGCTAAAAAAACAAAGCTAATCTGAAATGTCCATGTGCAAGATGTTTACTTCATGTTACACTGTACCAACACTGTTAGTGTCATCAGGGTCCACTCTTACTGTTTACATACGCTATATATATATATATATATATATATATATATATATATATATGTTGTAGAGACTGATCAAATGTTTCACATGTGAAGTCTTAATGTATAATATCAGATAAATGTATTTTATTAGCTGCACTATTTAAAACACCAAAAGATTTTTTGCCCAGTTTTCGTAGAATTCAAAGAATGTTCCGTATTTAAATCCACCATTTTATTTGAAGTATGGAAGGCAGGGGTGTCGAACATGCGGCCGGCGGGACGACTTTGCAAAGTGTAAAGATGAGTTGTTTTGATGATAAAGTAAAATCCTGTTCCAGATACCTGAGACAACACGTGTTGTGTCTTTGTAGACACACTGATCTGTACGTTGTAACACACACGTGTAAATGATAAACTGACACTTCAGGTTGTTCATGTTTAGTAAAAAGATTAAGTTTGAACATCTTCAGAATGTATGTCTAAAACAAAGGGAACATCTGGAGTCGTGGTTATTTACAGGTTATTGTGATGGTACTGGTCCGGCCCACCTGAGATCAGATTGTGCTGCATGTGGCCCCTGAACTAACATGAGCTTGACCCCCCTGATGTAAGGTATTAAAGTATATAGTATATAAAAGAAGTAAGCTACATTTATATACTATATACTGAATAAGGTATTTAGTAGTTTGATCAGTAGCAGCTCTGGAGCCTTTGATCGAGTAACACAACCTTCAAGTTTACATATTTTGTGAGCACCTTCAGGACTTCTCATCTCATTATAAGATCCACCTCACGACTCGACTCACATGTGGACAGCTCCTGGTATTACTTTGGTATCACCTCAGTCGAGGTTCCAGATACTAGAAGGTGAAGTTAAATCTGCAAAACTGCCACAACATGTGATTTATAATCAGCCAAGCTGTCATCAATAGCATCCGCAATGTTTTCATGCACACGGACAATAGAAAGTGGAAAACGTTGGACCTGAAAAGTCAGTTGAGTCAAACTGAAACATTGTGAATGAGGGATTACTAACTCCATCTCCTTCGACTCCTTCGTTTCATTTGAGTGTTGCTCGTCTAATAACCAAACCGCTAACGTTTCTGCACTCTGCTGATGATCACCATGAGACACTACACCTGTCAGCGATGCTGCAGAATGATGATTCATTAGCACGTGGACTCTGCGCGTGGTGATCAGTGCAGGGTTAAGTATTGAGGCGTAATGAAGGGACACAACGGTCGTTCTAGAAAAGTGGAACGCAGAACTACGTGATTGGATGTTGGGTAGAAACCCTGTTCGGCGTGTTTTGCGGTTCACTGATTGCCCTTGAAGAAGCTTATTGAGAAATGTGTTTGAAATGGAGCCCAATCAACGAGTGAACCCCCCCTGCTTGAAGACAATGATAGGTGGGATGGACGGGGAGGGGCGGCGAGCAGCGCTCCGCTCAGCTGGAAGGATTTAAGCATTTGACGTACCTTTGATATGTCTTTGAATGAAGGGCTGTATTTTCCCTTTTTGTTTCCCAGAGTGGTATAATTGAGCGCGGCAGCAGGGAGGGGACACTTCTGCAGAGACACAAATTACATCATTTGCAGAGTTTGTTGTATTCTCTGCTCATGAGAAGACGAGGTGTTGGGAGTGGGAGAAGAAAGCAATACAGACACAATTGGGCCAATGAAGCATATCACGCGCATTCACTTTGCATTTGCCACTTCCTTCAAGACTTTTCTTTCTTTGATTTCTTTGGGGCACTGCGGCACTCCTCACATGCTAATAATAGACTTGTCCATCAACTGTCCCCACCCTTGGAGTTAATTGGCGCTGTGCAAAGGGACCCAGCTTCGCTCTGAAGTCGGCCCGTCATTAGATCAGTGGATGCTGACCGTCCGCAGCTCGCATACACCCCTCTGATCCGCACACACTCCCCATCTCTTTTTCACCGCCCCACCTGCTCTCACAGCACGCCCCCCGCCTACAGAGCGGACCCTCCCTTTCACCGTCCCGTGGCGTCTTCTCAGAAGGTCTTGAGAAGGCCAACCTGCCTCCTTTCACAACTACGCCTCAGACGCCGCTGTGATCTCACTCTGACTAGGAAGAGCTGGGAGACGGCCCTCGTGCTCCAAACTGGCCCACAGTGTCGTGTGAGTTCGTCTCTTACAAGCTCGTGTTAGCGTCCGAGCTCCCCGTGCATTGTCCGTGTGTAGTAAAGAACCTCAACCAGTGCAGTGAGATCATTCCCCAAACAAATGTTCATGAATCTGCTGCACATAAAGTAACAACTATTGGCTAATATGGATATTATCTTTGCAGCTATGATCCTCTTCTGCTCTCAACGCTCTCGTGGCAACAGCTTCAACTGAAATGAGCCAGAAATAAGACCCTCAGAGAATGTTGGGGGAAATGACCAGGACACAACAGCACCGACTGCCAAGAGGCTTCTGGTTGGTGTATGTACATGTGAGCGCTCGGTGCAAACACATGTACAGCGTGTGTGTGCGTGTGCCAACATGTGTTTACTCTGTTTTTCTGGTTGGTGTTCTCGTCTCTGTGCGTCACAGTAACTGTCGCACAAAGGTTTGTCGCATCGATCACAACGATATTAGCTTTTCAAATGTGTTAGATGTAGAAATATCGAGAGGCCGTTTTGTCCCCAGGAAGGTTACAGCTGGAGCAGTCAGGAAGGAAACTCTGCCAAAAAAAGGACTTTAATTGAATAAAGGATTGAAGCGTGGCGTTGAAATCATATTCAGATTCTTTCACTCACATCTTTTTTTTAATTGTCAACAAATCACATAAAACGATTAAAACCAACAATGAGTGCATCCCACTAAAGTATGTGTGAATCAAAACTAAACTAAATAGAACCAAAGAGCATTCAGCAGCTGCACGCACGCACACACACACACACACACACACACACACACACACACACACACACACACACACACACACACACACGCATCATTCTGTGTGGGTGTTAGAGAATAAATGTGTCCTTTTGGGAGTTTGTGTCTGTATATGCACAGGGCTGAGTTCAGAACACAAAACGCCGCCTCATGCCCTCTTTGTCCCCCCCCCCCTTCTCTGCCCTGGCAGCTCTCCCATGATGCCCCTGCCCCCGGCTTCCTGCCTCTAATGGCCGTCTCTGTTTGCCATCTCGGGAAGCCTGACATCCCCTCCAGAGGCAGAGGGCCCGGCGTTAATGGAAGCCATTGATGGGCAAAGAAAGGCTCCTTTGTGGCGCCGGGGGCAGGCGTGGGCACCCGTTTGCTCACACACAGCTTCCCCTCCACACACACTGGGCCGGCCGCTCAGAACTGAGTGCCAACAGCGGAGATCGAAAGACAGGAGCAGCAAAGTGCCTCCTTACTGGGGAAATGGCAGAGAGAGATGGGTAGAGCCGAGGGAGGGAGGGGGAGGGTTGGTGAGAATGAGAAAGGGAGGGTGAAAACGACAAAGGGGTGAGTTGGCAAAGAGGGGAAAAGCAAGGAGGAAGGGATAGGTGGGGATAGGCCACAGCGGAAAGAAAGGGCGAGAAAGAGCAGGAGAGATTAACCGAATAAGACAAATTCAATTGGCGAATAGGAGGCACGAATAAAAAAAAAAAGGACGTGAAGGAAATGGGGTACAAACCTCGCAACCAAATACAGAGCGCCACACAGAGAAGGGAAATGGAGCAGGAAAAACAAAGAAACGGAGGTTGGGATCGCCCACGTCAATGAAGCTGGGTGGCCCTGGAGGATAGAAACACGGTGGCAGGGTGCTGGAGGTCTCCCTCTGCCACTGTCGGCCTGTCAGCCTCTCGCTGGCAAGCTCCCCTTTCGGTGATTTATAACACCTGAATTGTTCTCCTTCAACAGAGTTGTGAATGGGAGAGAAAGGGGGGAGAGAAAGGGGGGAGCTGCCGGCGTGCCAAACAGTCCCGTCGTTATTGATAACCAAACAGATGTGTCCAGTTTGGAATGAACATCTGACGTTAAATCTGGGCTAACGGTTTTTGTTGTCAGGGAAATAGTGTGCGCTGGCTGCCGGGCGCTCAATGGAGACCCGGGGTCATTGTGTGTGGCAACGGCTTCATTCATTGTAAAAGTCTGTTTCCTGGCGCCATGCTTCGCAGGTGACATCTTCTCTCTTCATTGTTGGCTGTGAAAAGGCTTCATCTGAAATCCAAAAACATACCTTTCTGATTACATTCATTGAATTACACTTCAGGTCTGAAAGCACATTCTGCGGATCATGGGAAGGGGGGAAGAAAAACAAAAGGAGCTGTTGTGAAGGTTCTTCGACTCAACGTCGCCACCTACTGTTGTGACATTCACGCCGTCGGCCACCTCTCGTGTGCCCGCTGCGCAGCACGCAGCCTCCTGCATTGTTCGAGCCGCTAATTCCTCCTAGCAGGCTCCTGCTGCTAATTTCCAACCACTGGCAGCGTGCCATGGCCGGAAGTCACAGCGTGCACCGCCTGTATCCATGCGCCACCGTGGGAGAGCAGCGAGAAAGTAGTGCCATATTTGTCCCAGTATGTCATCTGTTTAACACGCCTGATTGGCTTTCACACCATAGCCTCCTAATTAATATGCAGCGGGCCCTCGCCCCGCCTCTGCTCGCCATGAGCTAAGACAAAAGCGTATTGTGTGAGCACCTCCTGTTTTAATTACGCTCAAAAGGGAGCCGTGTGAGGGCTTTCAGTGTGTGTGTGTGTGTGTGTGTGTGTGTCCGTGCAGCATTTATGAATGCATGAGCAATGACTGCGTGTGTGTGTGTGTGTGTGTGTGTGTGTGTGTAAGAGGCACTGTACACAAACGTACAGTATGTGCACTGAGGGAATCATAAAACAGGCACATTCACCATCATGTCATCCTGCATGTGTGTGTGTGTGTGTGTGTGTGTGTGTGTGTGTGTGTGTGTGTGTGTGTGTGTGTGTGTGTGTGTGTGTGTGTGTGTGTGCTCGGGGAGGAGCTGCTGCTGTCCTATCCAACAGGAGGGAAAGAAAGTGTTGTTGCTTGTTGCCTTTATGCAAATTGGCGTCCGATTAAAGGTTTTGTGGAGGAGCCACAAAGAGGGCTTGTGATGTGAGCGCGGGCAGAGTGGAGGGGGGGCAGAGTGGGAGAGGTTAGGGGGGTTATGGGGAAAAGACACGGACAAAATTCCCATCGGTGCACCGAGAGACATCATGTTACATTCCTCTTTCTCTTTCCCCCCCTCTTTTTCTCAGCCCTCTTTTCATCCCTCTCTTCCTCACATCCATGACCTGGTTATTAATTTGGTTGAGATTAGTCGCTCGTTAATTAACGCATGCCCCCCCCCCACGCCCGTCTCTTTCTCTTTGGATTGTGTTGGATTCTGGGTATTTTCTCCCCTCTGTCTTTTATCAGCAGCTCGCCTTCTTCTCTGTGTCTTTCGCTGATGACAATGAGGTAATGTGCAGCGTGAGGGGAGGGGTGGCTCCCCCCTCCAGGGTTTAACAGCTCAATATGACGGTCTGAACAGTTGGATTAATTCATAATTTCATGCTTTTAAGATCTGGATTCAGCACTGATCCTCCAAACAACCTGGGACAGTCAGTCTCACACAGTTCCAACCCCTCTGACTCTTGCAGGGTCATCCCTCCGCACAGGTCGGATCTCTGTCACATGTTCACTTCAAGGTTTTAGGTCGAGAGGTGTAACATCAAGACGATGCAGTGAAGTTCCTCAGATCTGCTGAGTGAGTTCAAATGGCAGTGTGATCTGCTGGAAGTGGATTTGATATTAAAGGACCAGGTAAGACAGTGAGTCCTGCAGGGGTTACATGAGCTGCAGCACTCAGGTCTTCACCTGCTGTCGTCTTTAAGCGTAGCGTGACGTGCAGAAGACACTCCGTCCTCAGGTCTCCGCAGAGGAAGGGACATGTTTCATCTGAACCTCCACCTGCTTCCTGTTTCTGGTCATGTGTCCCCCAGCACTAAACAGTCCCGCTACATCAGGGGTGTCAAACTCGTCTTAGTTCAGCCGGACCAGTAAAATCACAGCTACAAATAAACACCTTTTATTTTAGTAAACAAAGTACGTTCTGAAAATATTCACATTTCATGAACAACCTGAAATAAGAAACGTCAACAATATTTTATCAGTTTATCATTTACACATTATGCACACATTACAACTTACAAAACATTTAGTGGACACATTTCAAATAGCTTGAAAGATTGCAGTTAATGTTTCTCTGTCATTTTTACACTTTGCCAGAGTTACCCCGGAGGTTTGACACCTCTGGGCTGAATCAAATTAAATACAAATAAATAAAAGAATAATATTTTAGATTTTGCAGATTTCACACTAAGCAGGTGAGCGGAGGCCGTCTGGTGACAGTCGGACGTGTTCTGGGAGATGAATCCTCAGTGATTTAAAGTCCTCAGTGATGGAGACACAGTGAGACGTGGCCTGAGGACACGTCTCACTGCAGGAGACACGTCTCACTGTGTCTCCTGAGGACACGTCTCACTGCAGGAGACACGTCTCACTGTCTCCTGAGGACACTTCTCACTGTGTCTCCTGAGGACACTTCTCACTGTGTCTCCTGAGGACACGTCTCACTGTGTCTCCTGAGGACACTTCTCACTGCAGGAGACACGTCTCACTGTGTCTCCTGAGGACACTTCTCACTGCAGGAGACACGTCTCACTGTGTCTCCTGAGGACACTTCTCACTGTGTCTCCTGAGGACACGTCTCACTGTGTCTCCTGAGGACACGTCTCACTGTGTCTCCCAAGGACACGTCTCACTGTGTCTCCTGAGGACACGTCTCACTGCAGGAGACACGTCTCACTGTGTCTCCTGAGGACACTTCTCACTGTGTCTCCTGAGGACACTTCTCACTGTGTCTCCTGAGGACACGTCTCACTGTGTCTCCTGAGGACACTTCTCACTGCAGGAGACACGTCTCACTGTGTCTCCTGAGGACACTTCTCACTGTGTCTCCTGAGGACACGTCTCACTGTGTCTCCTGAGGACACGTCTCACTGTGTCTCCCAAGGACACGTCTCACTGTGTCTCCTGAGGACACTTCTCACTGTGTCTCCTGAGGACACGTCTCACTGTGTCTCCTGAGGACACGTCTCACTGCAGGAGACACGTCTCACTGTGTCTCCCGAGGACACGTCTCACTGTGTCTCCTGAGGACACGTCTCACCGTGTCTCCCAAGGACACGTCTCACTGTGTCTCCTGAGGACACGTCTCACTGCAGGAGACACGTCTCACTGTGTCTCTCGAGGACACGTCTCACTGTGTCTCCCGAGGACACTTCTCACCGTGTCTCCCGAGGACACGTCTCACCGTGTCTCCCGAGGACACGTCTCACCGTGTCTCCCGAGGACACGTCTCACCGTGTCTCCCGAGGACACTTCTCACCGTGTCTCCCGAGGACACGTCTCACCGTGTCTCCCGAGGACACTTCTCACCGTGTCTCCCGAGGACACGTCTCACCGTGTCTCCCGAGGACACTTCTCACCGTGTCTCCCGAGGACACGTCTCACCGTGTCTCCCGAGGACACTTCTCACCGTGTCTCCCGAGGACACTTCTCACCGTGTCTCCCGAGGACACGTCTCACCGTGTCTCCACACACAGAATAATGTGTTGAGGTTTCTGCTCTTTGTGAGGAGCTGCAGCTTCTTTCTGTGTGAACGTTCATCATCTCTCTCTCTGCGTTCTCCCAGCTACCATGACTTCCTAGCTGCTGCCCCCCGGCCCCCGGTGAGGCCCTGCTGGGCCACGTTCTCCCTCAATGGACTCACTCAATTAACAGGCCATGAAGCCCCCCGACCTCCACCGTCTCTCTTTGAGTCACGCACCTCCACAAAGCTCGGAGGCGTGCGTGTGGTGGAAGTGGCTGGTTATGAGGAGTAGGCGTGCAGGCGGGTTGGCGGGGGGATTCGGGGTGGAGGTGAGGGTGTGATGGGGGGGGGGCGGTCAGTGCTCTTTTGTTCCGGTGGTGTCCGGCTTGCCCCCCTTCACCCCTGGTGTCTTTCATAAGGAGTGTGTAATAACTGCCTTTGTTGGTTCCCCTCTTGTAATGGGTCCGGTGGGAGGCCTTGTTAGTGGGGGCTGAGCCGGGGGGGTGCAGGGTCTCTGGGATTACAGGCCATTCTGCCCTAAACGTGATCCTTCACTGTCACAATGGTCACTCAGCCAGTGCAGGGATATGAGTTCTTTAGATCTTCCTAATTGCAAAAATTTTTTGTTCTATCTAAGGGTCTTCCATGGGGGTGGGGGGGGGGGGGTGCCTCGTCATCTCAGGCATAATTAAAGGCCCAGTGTGCAGTTTGAGGAAGAATAAAGAGAAGTGTGAATTACAGCGAGGCACATCAGTAATATAATGACCTCAAGGAATGAAAGAACTCGAGCGTGAGGTCTGAGGAGATGACTAATAACTGGACTTCCTGTGTGTTTGGAGTCGTGACCAGATGTTGCTGTTTATCTCCAATCCTTCACTTCTGCACAAATATGTCTTTTGGTGTTAAAACTAAAAATCAACTTTCAACTTTTTGCCTAATTTGGTAACAAACTCTTTTTTCCCTTAGAATAAAGATAAACATATTTAAATGTTTTGCTATGTTGAATTAAAATGTTAGTGGAACAATACGTTGGCAGCAAACAGGAGAAATGTATAAAACTCCCCCTTGTTTGACTCCCCTCCCCCCCCTCATCAGTCCCTAAAGCAGCCCAGTGCAGAACACATCCCTGTATATCATTTGGGACATCAACAAGTCATACATTGTGTTTTTAGGAGAAACTATTTATTTATTTGAGGGGGGGGGGGGGGTCCAGGTGTGGCAGGGTCTGTGGACCCCAGGCGAGCAATGAAAGAGGCGAACACGTGAAACAAACACTGCACTACTTTTGTTGATTTGGTTTTCATAGGCCGAGTCGTTGTTCAGGGAGGAAACTCGAGTGAAGCACTAACAAGTACTCGTGGAGCACTGAAGGCAATTTCCCCCCAGTCAAGTGTCTGGAACGCTCTCAGGCTGAACAACTTCCTGCATTTAGTGAGCGCCCCCCCCACACACACACACACACCCCTGCTCCATCATCACCCTGCTTAGCTGGCATCAGCCACAACCTCTCAGCGGGGGGGCTGCTCCTTCCAGAACAGTGACGGAGGGGCGGGGGGGGGATATAACCTGGAACAACATGAAAGTCTGACTGAAGCATTAGAACCACCAACGTGTTTTTGCTTCACGTCGTGTTTCCTGTTCAGAGCTGCGCGGACGCAGCAGCGTGTTGATGTTCACATCAGGATCTGCACGTGGAATAATTATGCAATGAAAAAGGACTTTATTTTGTGAGACTTCAGACTTTTATTCTGCTACGAGAGGCTTTTTAAATACACGTGTATGTTCACGTCACCACATTTACTGCTGCATAACATACATTTGATATCTTACGATGAATGATGGATATATCTTTTGATACAAGTCGTTTCATGACACATTTGGAGGTTATGGTGTCGATTCTTCTGCACTTTCTTGTGGTCAGATGAGTATGAAGGTAATCAGGCTGGGACGTCCTGTCAGCGTGTCCCTGTTACGGCCTCCACAGGCTGCGAGTGGGCCGAGTGCTCCCACAGGGGAGCAGCACATCCTCAGGGAGCCTATTAACCCATTATGTTCGCCTCCAGAGCCGTGTTATTCACAACAATCACATACGAGCTGCAGGCTGAGCGGCAGGAGGCTCCAGCTGCAGGAGCCGTGTGGCCCGGGGCGCCGCTCTGCACCATTCCCATGCCGTGCCTTGCTCAAGGGCTGAATGTAAAGAAGCAGATAAGGTCAAGAGCGTAATATGGCCTCTTGGATTTACATGTCATGTTGCATTGAAGGAAAGTGGGAAATGATGCATAATTACAGTCATGAAGGAGGGTCACAGCCAGGGTTACACTGGGCTCAGCTCTGAGATGTGTTTATATCCTTAAAGTTATAGTTTCTTATTATATATGTGTACTCAGTGTACTTAATGTATATAAAACACTGTTTATTTTATTCTAGTAATCCAATTTGGCATCTGTGACCATTTTGTTTCAGCCGCAGCCAAAGAAAGAAAGAACAAAAACAGGGAAGTGTCGTAATGAAATATGACAAAATATATGACTGAATTTCAAAATAAAAGCTGATTTCCTCACCTGATTTAAATAGATTTGACAGAAAGATAAATAAAGAGGATATGACCTCAGGGTCTCAGTCTAGTTATTGTAAATCTGATATTTCAGCTCACGCTTTAATTCAATGTTATTATTGTGCAGCTGAAATTAAAACAATTAACATTTCATCTGCTTTAATGATAGCTTCTATTTTTTATTTTGCAGAGCCTTCTACATATTGCAGGTGTGACACCCAACACGCACATCTCCAGAAGACATATTAGACAATAGAGTAATTACCATAATCATGATTATTTTTCTCTGCATTTTAATTAGCCCTATGAAGCTCAATTAAGCTCTTCAGTCGCAGCGCCTATTCAGTAAACAGCTGTCCACCTGTCTTCTCCTTCCTGGGAAAAGGCTGTGGCGCCTGTTCACGCCGAGGTACCATCACCAAATCACATCAAATGTGTGTGTGTGTGTGGGGGGGGGGGGGGGGTCAACCGTGGCCCCTGCAGCCTGCAAGGGGCCCTCTGTATGAGGGGTGATTAATGCCACACAGAGGCAGCAAACATGAAGGGCATCATTAAGATATGCTAATAGCTTACTTTGCAAAGTTAGATTTGAATAACAGACGTAATGATGGGAAATAACAAAAACATCCTTTTATACGGAATATAAACATGAAAATGTTTCTTTAAACAAAGACATTTTGAGATCTGCACATTGAAAACACTTCAATTCTTATTATTTAGTGACGATAAAGATTTTTAAGATGAATCCTGTGAGAGTCGAACTCTTTGTAGTGTTGGTGTTATTTCTATTCTATTATATATATATATATATATATATATATATATATATATATATATATATATTATATTCTTTTAAGAGCCTAAAGGATCCTAATGTGAAGTCGAAGTTAAAACATTAACTTAAATACGCAACTCAAGTTACGTAACAGACTTACATTGTTTTAAAACAAACCTTTAAAGTAGATCTGTTGCGTTTGTTAACCACGTGTTTAAAACTGCGACTGTAATCCAGGAGAAACGTAACAAGCAGAATGAGCTTCAGTTATAATCTGATTACCTTTACACAGTTTGAAATGGTTTTGTTTTGCTTGTACGGTTGAAGGTTGAATATGTGTATTTACAAAGAGAGGAGAGAAAAGAACCCTGCTGGTCCTGAGCCTCAGTCAAGTCCACACATGAAACACATGAGTTCATGTGTTTCTGAAGAGTTGGAGTCTGCAGAGTATAACTGTGGCTCCGAAGTAGAAGATTTCAAAATAAAAGCAGAATCATTTTGAGTGGATTTGTAGATGATTCTCTGAATGCAGGAGAAAACATATGAAGCAGTGAGGAAAGAATGTACTTGTAGTTATTCTTGGTATTTCCACTCTTGCACACAAAGTGTTTTTCCAGGAACACACATTCAGATGAATGGTGAGTTGTTTATTCCTCCTCCTCTGTGGCATTAATCACCCCTCATACAGGCCCTGAGGAGACCATATCTAACGGGCACACCCGCTTTCTTCCTGTTTGATCCCTGAAAGTGAAACTGTAAATTACGCCGTGAGAGACAAACCCCATCTGGATTAGAGGCATTAACCCTTCTGCCGTGCATCCCATAATGACCGGCCTTCATCGTAGCAGCAGAGCGTCTCTGCCGCGTGTTACAAAGTGACGCATGTTATGAAAGTCTGGATGGAAACAGACAAAACTAAACATTTATATTATTATATATATATATTATATATTATATTCTTTCTGTCAACATTGTGACGATCACTGACTGGAAGATTTTTATTTTTATTCCAATCAAATGTCCACATTTTCCACTTTTTATTGACCCTCATCATTATACAATATGTACACTTTAATATTCAATGAGAATTTATTCTGACAAAAAAAACTAATTTTGAAACTTCTATCAATCCACAAAAAATGATTAGGTCCGAAAAACACTGAATGTAAAACGGTGGCATCTTTATTGTAACGCCTCACATACAGTTTAATAACCTAATAACCTAAAGTAGCAGATAATACACATATTTTTAAAAAAATGCCTTTGCATTGTTTTGCATGAAAATCGTTTATTCAAAATATAGAAAATGTAAAAATATGTTTTTTAAATGTTTCCCAAGACTCAACGTTTCTATTGGAGCAGGGTTGTGAAGGAGTCTGTTTGTCTTTGGGTTTTAAACTGTGTCACGTGTCTCTGTCTGCTTTACGGGACAATTAGACACATCACCCCCCAGCGCAGTGTTTCCAGAGTCACACACAACTCTACAGCGCCCTCTTGTGGCCACAGCTGCACATATTCAGTTCAACACATTTTTATTTGTATTTCTGCAGGATAAAAAAAATGTAAAGTTTGGAGTTTTACACAAACAGACATTTGCCAGTTGACATGAACACGATGCAGGTCCATCTGTATGTGTAACAACCTAAAAGGTGTCATACTCAAGTGCTAGGATGTGTGTGTGTGTGTGTGTGTGTGTGTGTGTGTGTGTGTGTGTGTGTGTGTGTGTGTGAGTGTGTGTGTGTGTGTGGTTCTGATTGTGTCTAACTGTTGAGCTTCTCAGTCTCTGTCGTCCTCACGGCGGTCAGCTGGTCGTCATGTTCCTCCTCGTCTCCGGGCACCTGTCGAGACAGAAGCACAGATCGTTCACTCTCTAGATGTGTATGATGTCAGACATCTTTCATCTCAGACTGAATAAAGTCAAGGTGCACATTAGTCGCCACTTCCTGGTTTCGAGTCATTTATTTTCTTGCTATGTCTCTAAATAACGCGCTGCATGTGCATTAGTGTGCACGTGTCATTGTTGTTTTTTAAACATATATAAATGGATAAAAAAAGCTGCATTCTTTGATATTATTTATGAATGCAGAGGACAGAAAATAGATATTTTAAGGGGTTATGAAAATATTTGCTCAGTGCATTTAATTTATCTTTAATGTCTGAATACAAAGAGGTTCGTACTGCAGTTATTAATCAACAATGAAATAAACATTTAATATATCTTTAATGTCTTAATACAGTGAGGTTCGTACTGCAGTTATTAATCAACAATGAAATAAACATTTAATATATCTTTAATGTCTTAATACAGTGAGGTTCGTACTGCAGTTATTAATCAACAATGAAATAAACATTTAATATATCTTTAATGTCTTAATACAGTGAGGTTCGTACTGCAGTTATTAATCAACAATGAAATAAACATTTAATATATCTTTAATGTCTTAATACAGTGAGGTTCGTACTGCAGTTATTAATCAACAATGAAATAAACATTTCATTTAATATTGAACGTGTTTTTAATGTAAAGCCTCTTTAATGTGAGATTAATATAGCAGGCCTACCATGTGCACTTATATATCTTCAGTCAAACACACAAAACAAAAGCATGATGGGAACGACAGGAGGTGCGTTGCATTGTGGGGGATTACGAATGACGTCAGCCCAAAGTGAGAAGGTGTGACATCCTGCAGGAGGGATTTAGTTCCTGTAATTAATCTGGTTTGATGACATTGTTTGCAGGTACATTTGCGCCCCCTGGTGTTCAGACAGACTCTGTCTCACCTGCAGCTTCACATCTGACTCTCAGTGAGACAGCGCCACCTGGTGGCCGTTCGATGCACCGCGTGACACCAGGAAACACTTCCTCTTTGTGGTTCATATTAAAAGCCTAAAGGTCACTTTGCAGCACAGTGTCACCAAAATAAAATAATGTAATAATATTTATTAATACATATTATATAATCTTTTGTGAATAGCTCCATAATCTCTTAATAATTTCCTGGAAGAAAACAATGTATGTTTGCAATAATTATAAGGAAAATTGTAATTTCCTCCATTTAAACACAGATAAATATACATATTTATTTATCATTCATTCATTCGAGAAGTTTATTCTCTGTATATATTTTTATATAATTACCTGTGGACACATTTCACATGTGACCTGCAGTGACTAAAATACTCCTTTAATTGGAATTTATTTTTTCTTGAAAAACGGTTCGATTTAGACCCAAATACATTTTATATAATTGGAAAAGTATTCTCCATTGACAGCATGTTGTATCGGGCTCACATTATTGCATGTTCAGCTGACTTCAGTTTATGTTTGCACTAATTGAAACTCCTTAAAGTGTGCTAACTAAACTCAAAGTACAACATTCTTTAATTAGCAGGAAATGCCTGAGAACGGTCAGACTCGCAGTGTAAAGGGTTCATCTGTGCTTCAGTGAAACTCACCTCCCAGTAGATGCTGTCCTCGTAGCAGATGGTGTCGGGAGGAGCACCGAAGACGGGAAGCTTCAGAATGAAACCTGATACAAGCAAAGACACTCGTCATTGTACTTACACAGAATGATTCCTGCTTTGAGGAAATACAGTAAAAATGTACTTCTGTATCTTAAACAAGATCCAAAACACAAGAAAATAAAATCCTGCAGCTGAGGAAGTCATTGATGTTTATCATGAACACATCCGGCACCTGCCTGCTGATTACATTATAAAGTCAAATCTCTCTGCGTCCCTCCTTTAATGAGGCTTCCCTGCAAGGACTCATTCGTCCAGACGTCTAAGTTACAGTTTCTGTCAGTGAACGTTTTGTAAAGTGTTTGTCATATATATTGAAATACGTTTAAGACAACATTTAACCACATGAGGCCCAGTTTTAACCTCTTTATCAGAGCTTAAAGGGAACATGAGACACCTACCGACGATAAGTCCTCCCCCCAGGGCGATGCCGAGGGTGACGGCGAGGGAGATGGCCTGTCGGACGCCCTGGTAGGACGCTTGGATTTTTCCGCTTGCCACATCAGGGAACACGTCGTGCATACTGAAACACACCAGAACAAGCCAGCAGAGATTTTAGTTTGAGAGAAATACAGAGACGACGATGAGTCACACACACACACACACACGCACACGCACACGCACACACACACACACACACACACACACACACACACACACACACTGTGCAATAACACATCCCAGTTTGTTGAGGGAAAATGTGATTCAACAAGTCCTTCAGATGTGCAGGCTCAGAGCAGACTGCCCTTTATTTTTATATATTTAAGCGTAAACATGTTGCAGGTAGAAACCCAGAATATGAAAAGAGTACAAACTGACAGTGAACTACACACTGCACACGTCCCTGACTCCACAGATTTACTGTCTGTTTGCAGGTGACTTTTATTAGGAATGTGAGAGCAGCCTGGGGTGAGCTGAGATCTGTCAGCGTAGTCCAAGCGATATCATCTGTAACATAATACACTCCTGCAGTCAAACCCTCGCAGAGTTGATCTTATTCAGTGAGAAATGTGGACAGTCAGGACTAACGGCTGCAGTCGAGTTAAGGCTGGTTGGAGTCACTTTACTTTCTCACCGCACACTTGGTAGAAGCAATCATCTGTTATCCTGCAGGTAACAGAGCAGACGCCTTAGTGACACTGATGTTCTGCTGCAGCATGTTTACGTACACACCCTGACAGCTCAGTGTCATACCCTTATGATTCATAGCTACTAAGAAGTCTTAATTAAAGGTATGATATGTTACATTTCTTAAAACAACTAGCCCTGTGTTGTATATGTAGTGAGACAGAGACATGTGTAATGTTCCTGAAGGTAACGTTTCCTCTCTCCTGTCATGGTGTCATCAGTCCTGTGTTGTATATGTAGTGAGACAGACACATGTGTAATGTTCCTGAAGGTAACGTTTCCTCTCTCCTGTCATGGTGTCATCAGTCCTGTGTTGTATATGTAGTGAGACAGAGACATGTGTAATGTCCCTGAAGGTAACGTTTCCTCTCTCCTGTCATGGTGTCATCAGTCCTGTGTTGTATATGTAGTGAGACAGAGACATGTGTAATGTTCCTGAAGGTAACGTTTCCTCTCTCCTGTCATGGTGTCATCAGTCCTGTGTTGTATATGTAGTGAGACAGAGACATGTGTAATGTCCCTGAAGGTAACGTTTCCTCTCTCTCCTGTCATGGTGTCATCAGTCCTGTGTTGTATATGTAGTGAGACAGAGACATGTGTAATGTCCCTGAAGGTAACGTTTCCTCTCTCTCCTGTCATGGTGTCATCAGTCCTGTGTTGTATATGTAGTGAGACAGAGACATGTGTAATGTTCCTGAAGGTAACGTTTCCTCTCTCTCCTGTCATGGTGTCATCAGTCCTGTGTTGTATATGTAGTGAGACAGAGAGATGTGTAATGTTCCTGAAGGTAACGTTTCCTCTCTCTCCTGTCATGGTGTCATCAGTCCTGTGTTGTATATGTAGTGAGACAGAGACATGTGTAATGTTCCTGAAGGTAACGTTTCCTCTCTCTCCTGTCATGGTGTCATCAGTCCTGTGTTGTATATGTAGTGAGACAGAGACATGTGTAATGTCCCTGAAGGTAACGTTTCCTCTCTCTCCTGTCATGGTGTCATCAGTCCTGTGTTGTATATGTAGTGAGACAGAGACATGTGTAATGTTCCTGAAGGTAACGTTTCCTCTCTCTCCTGTCATGGTGTCATCAGTCCTGTGTTGTATATGTAGTGAGACAGAGACATGTGTAATGTCCCTGAAGGTAACGTTTCCTCTCTCTCCTGTCATGGTGTCATCAGTCCTGTGTTGTATATGTAGTGAGACAGAGACATGTGTAATGTCCCTGAAGGTAACGTTTCCTCTCTCTCCTGTCATGGTGTCATCAGTCCTGTGTTGTATATGTAGTGAGACAGAGAAATGTGTAATGTTCCTGAAGTTAACGTTTCCTCTCTCTCCTGTCATGGTATCATAAGTCCTGTGTTGTATATGTAGTGAGACAGAGACATGTGTAATGTTCCTGAAGGTAACGTTTCCTCTCTCTCCTGTCATGGTGTCATCAGTCCTGTGTTGTATATGTAGTGAGACAGAGAAATGTGTAATGTTCCTGAAGTTAACGTTTCCTCTCTCTCCTGTCATGGTGTCATCAGTCCTGTGTTGTATATGTAGTGAGACAGAGACATGTGTAATGTCCCTGAAGGTAACGTTTCCTCTCTCTCCTGTCATGGTGTCATCAGTCCTGTGTTGTATATGTAGTGAGACAGAGACATGTGTAATGTCCCTGAAGGTAACGTTTCCTCTCTCTCCTGTCATGGTGTCATCAGTCCTGTGTTGTATATGTAGTGAGACAGAGAAATGTGTAATGTTCCTGAAGTTAACGTTTCCTCTCTCTCCTGTCATGGTGTCATCAGTTTTTTAACACCATGGTTGTTTGTTTTGTAGAGGAGGAAACCTCTGAGGATAATTCGGCTTCTGGTAAAAACCTCTTGAACGTCTGGATCTTGAGTTCTCAGAGAAACAAGCTGAAAAACGTTATCGGCAGCCGAACAGCGTGCAGGAGAAACTCTGATGTTTAACCTCAAACTGCTTAATTCACAGTTTTTAGCGGTTTTACTCAGAGAGGAGAAGGAGACCTCTGTGGAGAATTCTGCTGCTGAACCAGGAACACTGAAGGAGAAGCTGACATGATAAACTCCCATGAGTCCATGCTATTTAGCAACACCACCAAACTTCTAGTATAAGGATGAGTGCTCACAGGGACTTTGAATAAAGTTTTCATCTGGTGCAGAGATTCATCCAGCGACTTCCTCTAACCCTGTCTCTGGGATAATGTTGCAGGCCTCAGATGTTTGTCTCTACGACAGCACAAATAAAAAATGTTTACCCTTTTCCATAAACATCTGTAGTTGCCACGGCTGCAGTCACCGCTCCCACAATAGCGCCCAGGACGCCGGGCATGCCGTGCAGGTTGTGAACCCCGCAGGTGTCTTGGATCTTCAGTTTTTCCTCCAGGACGGGCTGAAAGAAGAAGAATACGAGACGACGATGATCATGTGGTGGACGAAACTGGAGAATTGCAACATCACAGTTTGAAATACATGTTTCTGTGCAGGATAGAGGGGTATTATTTAAATATTACAGATTTCTTCATGACATTAATGGCCCCTAAAACACACACACACACACACACACACACACACACACACACACACACACACACACACACACACACACAATGCATGCGATTACAACACAGTTCATTTCTATTTCTATTAGTTGGTGTTTGGTGAAACATTATAAATCCCACATTATTACATAATGGAGGCCGTAGATAGTGTTATGTTTCATTATAGTGACATATATATGACAAAAACATTCCACAGATTCATTAATATAAACTTTCCAGGTACTTGTCGCCATTTTGTTCTTGTTATTTGACTTCACAGCTGATTGTCAGCTGAAACATTTGAAAACATAAACTCATAAGCTGAAGATTTACAGTTATTTCCCCCTCAGCTCTGCCTGTAATGTGTCCGTAGCGTCACTGACTTGATCAAAAAATGCTGAATCATCCTTACGGAGAGGTACTTGAAGCCCACAACAGAGATGATGCCGGCCAGGAAGCCAACGATCATGGAGCCGTAAGGTGTCAGCATCATCTCACCAGCTGTTCCTGCTGCGACTCCACCGGCCAGCGCAGCGTTCTGGATGTGGACCTGCGAGGAGAGAAAGCGTGAAACTAAACTGAAATTAAGCATTTTGAGGGTTATGACTACACATTATGACCACACACACACATGCATCATTTCCCCACATGTTACTCCTGGTTGTGTAGAAAATGCATTAAAACATCATGTTGAGAAGCTAAATGTACAGAAAGTATAATTAAACAGTAAAATATTAATTTAATTAGAGCAAACAAAACACTTTTCTGTGCTCAACACATTGACGTCTTTGATGTTATTGCACACAAACAATAATCAACTCAGTTTTTCTGTGCTCACAAAGTCGTTTCATGTGTATGTTGTGGGAGGTTGGAGCATGTTGCAGCATGAAGCAGCATGTTGCAGCACACATCACACATCACACACTTTAACTTTTATTTCCCTGCTTTTTCTTTCTAAGACTTCTGCAAAAGTACAGAAAGGTAACGTCTGCACGGCGGTAGAGGAGGATCTAACTCTGAGGTGACTTCCTGTTGTAACATGTTGCATGTCCTGCATTAGACACTGATCAGTCTTTACTATCAGCAGCTGGTTTGTCCAGAACTGCACCAGACATGACTCTCAGGTCCGATCACTATCAGCACAGGAATGTCATCTTGATATCAGGATGATTTACTGACAGTGTTTGACTCACATGAGCCAAGTGACCATGTGCTCAGGCACAACTTACACTGTGTGGGGTGTGTGTGTCTTCAGGTGACACATCCATCACCTTTTATCTTATGAGAAACTCACAAGTTTTACACTCTGATAAGATCCACCCTGTGACTGTCATCTTCTGACTCGATCTATGAGCGATTCATTACTGAAGCTGTTGATTGGATTAGATTTTTTCGAAACCACAGTGAAGATAATCTCGTGTCCTCACCATGTCCAGTTTGCCGTCGTGTGCTGTGAGCGCGGACATGCCGTATGTGGACAGAGTGCAGGCTGCCAGGGAGTAGTAGGTGTTCATGGCTGTGCGGTGCTGGTCGTCTCCATGAGCTGTGACGGCAGAGTTGAAGCTGGGCCAGAACATCCACAGGTAGATGGTACCTGAGGAGCAAGTACCCGAGGTTAAAGCTCCATTGGGCAATTGCACAAACGTACTGTAGCTGAAAACATCTACATGCTCATGTTTACCAGCCAGTCTGAGAAAAGATCTAATAAGTCCAGCTGTCTCTGAGAGGAGCTCAATAAGTAAACTTGTGTTTCCCATGAAGGTTTGAAGGTACTGCCCCAGTTTTTCTATTTGCATTTGTTTTTGATATCACAGATGGTACAAAGTCGTTGTTTGGACTTGTAAGCAACCCATTTTTCCCACTTCACCAAATGTAATGACATTTAAAAAACAATTGGTTTAGGAAATATACATAAATAATTGATCCTTTTTACTGACAGTGCACCTTTACCTCCGGCTAACACAACAAAGGCCTATTTCTGTTTCAGGAAAATGTTAATTTAGTTCATTGTTTTAGGTCAAATCATGTGACTCCACATTTCTGTTTGGTATCACGGGTTTCAAGGGTATTAAAAAAACTGAATTTCAGAGCATATTCACACTAAATATTATACAGTAATGAGGGAAAGCGTTTCTGCACTCGTCTCAATGAGTTTGAAGATGTGAGGGATATTTTAAATATTAAAATAATCGACTCTTCTGCACAGTGAACGATGAAGCTGCAGCATTGGTTGATGTTTACCGATCATAGCGAACAGGTCAGAGTGGTACACTGAGCTGTTCCTGTGTTTGCTCTTATCCAGGTTTGGCCGGTACAGGACTCGGGTCACCATAAGGCCGAAGTAGGCTCCAAACGTGTGGATGGTCATGGAGCCGCCGGCGTCCTTGGCCTGAAACAAAGTTAGCCACAACGTAGTTTGGAAAAGGAGACCTATTTGATGAAGAGCGATATCTTTGGTGCTAATCAGTCCGTGTTTAAGAGATTTGTAACTCACCCCCAGAGTGGATAGTAGGACGAACTCATTGACGGCGAACAGTGTGACCTCAAACATCGCCATGACCAGCAACTGGACAGGACTGGTTTTACCCAAAACGGCTCCAAATGAGATGAGCACAGCACCGGTGCAGAAATCAGCGTTGATCATACTATAAGAAACAGAGTTTAATGATGACATTACTACATTATCTTGTGGGTGTGGCCAAAACAACAGCTTTTATAATATCAGGTGTTGTGTTCCACTTGAGTCAACACCTCTATCTATAAATACACATCTACACATCTATCTAAGTCTATCAGTGTATAAAGAACGTGCTGTAAGTCTGTTTCTCTTTCATTTCTTCACTTCACAAATGTAAAGCACCTCGTCCTGCATTTACTGTTAGATTTTCAACACATTGGTTGTGTGTGCATGTGTCTGCGTGCGTTCATGCATGAACAGAATGGTTACCACATACCTCTCCACCCCGATGTGGATCTTGCTTCCATGCATACCGTGGAAAAAGCCCTGCATGAGCGTGGCCCACTGCAGGGCGAAGGCAGCGATAAGGAAGTTGAAGCCCACGCTGCTGAAGCCATAGCGCTGCAGGAAGGTCATGAGGAAGCCGAAGCCGATGAAGATCATCACGTGCACGTCCTGGAAACCTGCACAATGTAGAAAACACCGGCTAAGATTATGAAGGTTGTGAGCCTGGGAAAAAGTAAACAGACTAATTACGCAAGTGGAGTTCCACAGGGCGCGATTCTGGATCCTCTACTTTTACTACAACGTTTTGATTTGTCCACCGAAGAAACATCTGTAAGCACAGCAGTGTGTTTGTTTGCAGATGATACTCAACTTTCTACAGATGATATCAGACCGATCGTAAACATAACATTTTAAATTTACTGCACTCAGGACACGCATATCTACACATTACAACTAAGTATTATTTGGTGCAATATTGGACTTGGCTTGCACAAAAAAAGATTTTCATTATCGGTCAAAATCTATACAATTTGTGAAGAATTAAAATGTTGCAGAAACCAAAGAGATGTCTTCAAACTGCTTGTTTTGAACAGCTGGAACCAGATCATTTAAATGTTCTATCTGTGTTAATCAACTGATTAAATGACTAAACATTAAACCTCAATTGAAACTTTCCATTTACTTATTAAAAACTTAACTTGTAAAATTGATTGCAAAATCAATTTACAAATGTAAAACCTTTTCAACTTTCCTTCTTCTTTGTTTTGATTTTATCTTTAAAAACAAAGACTTATTAGAAACACATTTGAAAGTCTGTGTAGTACCACGAGCAGTTCAGTGAGGATACCATCGTTCAGATCAGCCTCACAAGGTTGTGCTCCTCGAAAGCCTCTATCAACTAAAACACTAGTTTACTGCCAACAACTGAGTCACGTGAGTCTTTGTCATTGATAAGTCTTTTCTGTGATGGAGCACAGTTACATAAGCGTTGGTCAGCGGGGACTTCAGGCTCAGCTGTGAGCATGCAAAGTGTTCTATCGTGATATTCATGTGTGGATATCGACTCTGACCAACGATAACGAACTCTCTCAACTTCCCCCCTCGGAGTCTTTGTGCACACGGTTTGTGAGGTCTAACTCTCCTTATTTGTCCCAAACTTCCACACACAATATTGTGCTGTGCCGGGGCTGCTGTCACCATGGTGACCATTCATTGGCACGGCCGGCGGAGGTGTTGCCAGTGTCCCTGTTGGCATTTTGGCCCATATACACGCACTGATACCCAAGAGGACCCCATACAATCAAAGCAAGGGGCAGGTTCAGCTGTGCTCAGTGTCAGACTGTCATGTGAGTTCTGCTGAAGGGAAACTTATATTCTGCTGATGTTCTCATTAAATTAGATCATTTTACGGTCAAGGACTTCCACAAAATGAGAGATTTAAGTTTATTTTAAGGCCAACAAAGAGTCTCTGAGCTCATCTACCATCGTGGGACTCTATAAGTCTCCGTTGAAAAAGCATTTCTTAGTTGGGTCTGTTTAAAGGGACAGTTCACCTTAATCACTCAAAAAACAGCCTCAGGGTTTAGGCTCCTAAAAAGTCAGCAAATAAAACGTATAATATTTGTGTGGCTGAATACCCTTCTGGGAAAGAGGTAGAATATCCTTTTGTGAGTCAGGCTGAGATAAAGTGTAACACAGGATTTTAAAATGTACTTACATTAACCTCGACTGTTTTAAATATGAGCTAAAGTAAAATAATAGTAAAGAAAACACCACTGTCCAATTCACCCTCTCATATGTTGTCCCACTCACTGAGTCATAAAGACATTTACAGACACAGTCACAGACAAAAGTTCTTATCAAACAGACACTGTGGGGATCAAACCTCCACAGCGTCGTCTGACTGCTCTGTTCACCTGCAGCTGATCTGATGCACATGAGGGACACTTGTAAAGCATACCATCCTTATCTCACAGGAACATATAGGACAGACAACACACTGACTGTAGGACCACCAACACGCGGTGGATGTACAAGCTGCCCTATAGATAACCTGCAGTGCGTGAACTCGTCTGTTTATTGTACAGTCGTTCTCAGGCGTGCAGTGAGGATGGAGGATGGAGGTTGTGTACACACAGCACTGAAACATGAAGGTCAACTAATGTTTCAGCTACCGTGACAGCCGAGGTGTCGGGTTAAAGATTGTCTGAAGCCATTAAATCTCATGGACCTTTTACTCTCTGCTCTTATTTTTATAACCAAGTCCTGCAAGACACCCAACCCTGACGTGCGTGTCCTGTTAGGAAACAGGACGGGGAGGAAACGTTAAGAGAGAAAGATGCTGGACTTTTATACAATCTGCAGGCGTCACGCTGTGTTTAAGAACCGTCAACATTGGTTGCTTTTGGTCTTTCTCTTGCCGTCACCAGTCTACTTGTTTAAACTTGTTGGAGAATTTGTTCGTTCAGTAGAATTATTTCAGTGTTTCCCACGAGGAGATGCCACCAGGTCTCCCAACGTCTGAATGTGAAGTTAAGAGTCACGGCTTTGGGCTGAAAGGTAAGGAAGTATTTTCTTTAGCAAGTTCATCATCTGATAACATGGGCCTTGTTATGGTGCTTTTATTATTAAATAGTTACACAGATCAAGAACTTGATGCATCGTCCACATGTTGGACTTTTGCAAACAGCCTGACGTAATTTCTGTCAACATTAATTCTTCATGTCAATGTATTACAATCATTTCAGCCTGAGAAGAAAACCAATCAATCTGAAGCTGACTGAAGCTGTTTGCAGCTTCAGTCATGCTGTTTCTGTCAGCCAGTCGCTTAGCTGCATGATTGAGATGTCAAGAGTTTTAAGTAAAAAGCTTTTGTCTCTACATTCTCCTCATTCTCTGCTCTGCTCCGGGACACCAGCCCACACACCTGAGGGAGCGAGAGGCGCAGGTGGACGACTTGTTAAGACCCGCCCTCAGTCATGTGACTTAGGGTTGGTTTGTTACGGTGGATCTGTGAGGAGATGAGTGAAATGTAGAAGCTTCTGTCACCACTGCATGTGGAAGAAAGAGACAGACGTGGAAAAGAGCGTGGTGCTTCTTATTCACAGAGAGTTGCAGAAGATGCAACCTTGTATTGATTAGTTGACATTCGTCAATGCTGAAGAACAGCTTGAGCTTCTGTGTGCAGTGAGTGTCAGTGGATGGATAATGTGTTTTATGAAAGCGGTAATGAGCGCCGTCTGTTTCCCCTGCAGCCTGTCAGGGAATAATAAAGCTTTCTACACCGTCAGCGGATCTGCCTGCACGGGTCAGCAGCGGACTGGAAGACATCGCGATGAATGGGACGCCTCCAATTAGCGAAACTTCTCAACCGCTTACACTGAAAACAAGTCACAGAATATTCTGCACATGTAAATGAGTTGGTTATGATACTTACAGTTATGTAAACGTCCCTGAGAGCGTGTGAGAGAGGAACATTCAGCATCATTAGAACAAAGAACAAAGTTAATGAATGTGTGTTTCTGCTGTTTCATGTGCTTCAGTGTAGAAACACTTTGCCTCCCATGATCATAGCTCATGGTGTTTGGATTACATTTAAAGATCGTGAGCATTGTTTAAAACAGAGCTTCTGCACTCGAGCCTCAGAGCAGAGTGTTCTGCACACTTATCTTTGATAACTCTGACTTGATTATGTTCCTGTCCTAAAGAAGAAGCATCATGGGGATTGTAGTCCATGTCTTTATCCAATAAACATGCAAATGATTGAACAATACAGAACACAGTGATGGACTGGTTGTATTATCCTGCTGATTTAAAATACTTTTCAAGAAAATGCAACGTAACCCACAACAAAGGTCAGAGCAAGTTATATGCAACAGGTTGTGTCATAATAAAGCTCCATCCCATCACGTTGGCAGAGTTACTGTAGGAAAGAGTACAACTTTTCCTCTAAAGCTCTAAAGCATCTTGACCCTGCGCCTCACTGTAACCTCCACGGGACACTCACTTGGGTAGCGGTAGTAGAAGTCGTTCTCATACTCAGAGTGGTTCTTGTCATGCCACTCCTTGGCATCCGTCTCATCGTTGTACTGCACCAGAGTAGCGAAGAGGATGATGAGGATGATCTCCAGGATGAAGCAGATGATCGGCAGCCTCAGCCGCATGTTGGTTGCTGCGTCCGTCATGTTTTCTTCCCGAGCAGGAGAAGCTCACTGAGGCTCGTTCTTGGGGATGAAAAGGGAGATTAAAGATCCAGCACAACAAGTTAGACGCACTCTGTCTCTCTCACACACACCTCCTCAGTGCAGAGACAGGAGCCTGGTGTGTGTGTGTGTGTGTGTGTATGTGAGAATAAGAAGCTCACAGACTGACACAGGAGCTGGTTTTACATGTGTGTTATTACTGGACCTGCCTCCCCATGAATAATGCAGTGTCCCTTAAGCCCTGCCCCCTTGCTACTGTACTTTTTAAGGTGGAATGAAGTGCATGAGCTCATCTTACAAGTGAGTAATAATTAACTAGCTAGTACTATGTGATAGGAACTCTAATGTGTGACTGAGGTAAGACTTTCAGGTCGGCTGGTGTCCTCAGCAGAATGAACTGTTGGCAGCTGTCACTCAAACATCTTGATTGTCGTGGAATTATTCCCAATTATTTTCAGTAAACTTGTGTTGAGGCGGCTGCTGACTCGGCATGTGGTCAATAATAAATGCAGAAGCAGTAATGCGCCTGAATCCACACGGAGACTTTAGCAACATGAACTGACTTTCATTAGGTTTTTGTGAAACACATTTTTAGACCTTCTGCAGTTTCTGTTGAGGAATCCTTTGGAGACGTTGCAAAGACACATTTAAAATGTTCTGAACACACTTTATATGTTTTACTTTATGAAATGAAAACACTGTGAGGGGACAAGTAAAGACACCATTTCACAGTTTGGACAAAGTTCCAACTTGGAGCCCGTTATAAAGATGCGTGTACCATGTGTGCATCTCAACGAGACACTGATGCGCTTCAGTGAATAAGTAGAAATCACAAGTTGTGATGGTTTCATGTTCTAACATTTGTTCCAGACTGGAGTGCAGAAAACAGTCGACTGCTCGTCCTGCTGATAAACAAGCTGCTGCTGCTCTTGATGAATAATTGTTGGTGATTCAGAAGCTCCTTAACGATCCAAACTCACTTTATCTGGTCGCTCTCTCCTGGGAAACGTCCTGTGATGCACAGGAAGTGAGTTATTTTAGATGTCTAACAGCTGCAGCAGCAGTTTTCTTAAACATACAAAAAGGTCTCAAACGTCCTAAAGAAAGAATCCACTTTGTCCAATAAGACATTTGACGCACACTTCTTTTATTTTTGGATAGTGACGTAAAGTTAATTTTCTTTATATGGCCGAATATCACAAATCCCAGTTTACCTCCGGGGGCTTAACTTATATAATACGGCCACACAGACTCTTCCTAAGACAAGTTATGTGCTGGTTTCAGGCTTTTTAAAGGAACGTATTGATTGTACTGCGGTTTTCTTTACGCTGAACCTCGTCCTGTTCCCGTCCCTCTCACCTGTATCAGCGTCCTCCATCAGCGGAGGCTTTCTTCAGAGGTGAACAAAATGGCAGGAATGTTGTTATGATTTTATGGAATTTAAACTATTAATACTTGAGACCACAGGCGTCAAAGAGAAGCCATGAAGTGACAGAGAAGGCCTGTCTGTCTGCTCCGCATCCTGTCTGACCCGCCGCCTGTCAGCACGTCAGTCGGACTTCAAAATGTTTCCACTTCTATGCGGCAGGTGCGGCTCATCCTGCACGAATGTCTTTATCTAAGTAAAGGAAACCATAAGATTCAGGCAGCAGGTGACACTTTATATATATATATATATATATATATATATATATATATATATTATATATACATACATATAACGCAGTAATGCTTTTATTCTGTATCGACTTTAAATATTTATTCTCCTGCAGATCATTACATGTCCTGTTACATGTTACAACTGAACGCTGACCAAGACTTTTTAAGACGACCAAATAACTTTCAAGAACACACAGTGAAACGGTTAAACATCGTGGTAGCGACCTGTCAATCACAAGGTAGCCCCGCCCTAAAGCATGCGCTGCTTTATCGTCAATTTTACTCTAAATGGGAAATCATTTAGAAAATGAACGTCAGGCTGTGTTGAAGAAGATTTAAATTTGCGATTGAGAATAAACAATTCAATCCGACTATTATTGCAACCAGTAGAGTCGCCCCCTGCAGGCCATTAGAGAGAATGCAGGTTTATGGCTCTTACGCTTCGTGTGCATCCAAAGCCTCAGAGACCTTCTTCCTGTGACGTAGATCTCCATCGTCGTCCCGTCCAATGAGAGATGCATTTGTGAAGCACTTTTGTGATTCCAGGTTGTTTTTCTTTCCTGTTTGTTTAGAGATGCCGAGAGATTCTGTCATTCCAGAGTTTACGCAGAAGGACAAAGTCGTGGCGACACCTGAAGTCTCGTGCTCGTAGAAGCACAAAGAGTCCTGTTATTATGACCTTCAGGTCAGATTGTAGATAATATTAAAAAATTCCTCAAATGTTCCTGTAAGTGCTGAGATGCATGTACCTAATGGTCAGTTCCACCAAGATAAGGTTTTGTGGATTCAAATCTCTTTCACAAAGAAAGTGAAAATGTGTTTTTTTTATTTAGCAAAACGTGAAGTTTATGTTTCGTAAAAGCTGGTGAGAAATGATTTGACCCTTCCACCCCATCCTCCTCCGCAGGTGACTTTGATCAGAAACAATAATAATTGACAATCCAGTTTAGTTGTCTGGGAAAGTCATTTTTACTGTTACAGTTCATTAGAAACCTAAAGAAACCGGTTTGCCATTACTTCTACAGATCTAGAGATCAATGCATGAGGAGTCTTGTTTTTGGAAGGAACCCATTAGTTCATGTCACTTTTCACAGTTCAATAGGACTTCTTTGCTTGTCCACACATGCCTACGAGTCTCATCTTGGCTCTTCTTCTGAACGTCTCTCGTTCCTCATCGCTTCATCTCGCCAGTTAAAGTTACAGGTTTCACTTAAATCAACAAGCTGAGCTTCACACACTGAGACACTTGATACTCGTTCAGGTAAAAGTCCACAGGTGTAGACTCCGTGTGTTCCCGACCCCTCAGGGAAGGAACATGTTCAGCAGGAGAAGCTGATGGACAATCTATTAAGACAATGACCTCTGACCTCTGACCTCGGACCTCTGGTTGATGGGTTAGGAACAAGAAAACGAGGAATGTGTTAGAAAACATGTTAGAAACACGGGCAGAGGATATTTCAAACTCATGAAGGTGAAGCAGGATGGAGGTGTCTACACCGTCATATAATATCACTATATGATGGAGGTGTCTACACCGTCATATAATATCACTATATGATGGAGGTGTCTACACCGTCATATAATATCACTATATGATGGAGGTGTCTACACCGTCATATAGTGATATTATATGATGGAGGTGTCTACACCGTCATATAGTGATATTATATGATGGAGGTGTCTACACCGTCATATAATATCACTATATGACGGAGGTGTCTACACCGTCATATAATATCACTATATGATGGAGGTGTCTACACCGTCATATAGTGATATTATATGACGGAGGTGTCTACACCGTCATATAGTGATATTATATGATGGAGGTGTCTACACCGTCATATAATATCACTATATGACGGTGTAGACACCTCCATCATATAATATCACTATATGATGGAGGTGTCTACACCGTCATATAGTGATATTATATGACGGAGGTGTCTACACCGTCATATAGTGATATTATATGACGGAGGTGTCTACACCGTCATATAGTGATATTATATGACGGAGGTGTCTACACCGTCATATAGTGATATTATATGACGGAGGTGTCTACACCGTCATATAGTGATATTATATGATGGAGGTGTCTACACCGTCATATAGTGATATTATATGATCACAGTCACTACACCTGTGCCTGTTCTCCGCTCTGTCTTTAGCTGCTTCATCCAGAGCAAAGTAAACAGTAAACTTTAATCTGACAGCTTGAATTCACTAAACTTGTTTTGATTTGACAGATATGTGGATTAGTTATAATTATTAGTTCTATAAAAATATGTTTAAATGTTTTTTGTGCACAAATTAATATCTGGAGTTATTACAATAACCGAACACAGCTGGAAATAAGTTTCTAATTTAAGCGAGTTAGCATCATATTTGGTTATTGGCACGAAACACAAAGTATAGCTGAGGATGAGGATCACACACACACACACACACACACACACACAAACATGCACACACACACACGCATGCACACACACACACACAAACATGCATACACACGCACACATACGCATACACACACACAAACACACACAAACACACACAAACATGCACACACACACACACGCACACACACAAACACACAAACAAGTACACACACACACACGCATGCACGCACACACACACAAACATGCACACACACAAACACACAAACAAGTACACGCACACACAAACACTCACACACAAACACGCACACACACAAACAAGTACACACACACACACACACACAAACATGCACACACACACAATCATGCACACACACACACACAAACATGCACACACACACACACAAACACGCACACACAAACACGCAAGAATGTGTGAATCAAAGTAACTCTTCCTCTCGGAACAATCAAAGTGTGAGTAATGTTTAAATGGATTAAGTTAAATGTAGCACCACCTATTTACACCTTAACGCAGGGGTCGGGAACCTGTGGCTCTTTCGATAATGTGATATGGCTCGTTTAACATTTTTTAACATGATTAATTATATTGTGTCATTTTAAAGTAAAACATTTAGCAGCGGATTTGTTTTTAGTTCTCTCCTTTCCTCCGCTCCGTCTCTGGCTGTAGGTGAAGGTGTGTTCACACGTGTGTGCGTAGGGGGCGGAGCCCCGCCCGTCGCGAAACAGAGCAGAGGAGAAACTGCACAAAGCAAGCAGTAGACCGGGGGGGTCAAACTCAATCACAGAGAGGGCCAACATTAAAAACTGGGACTACGTCGAGGGCCAAACACGGTCCACATTTATTGAACAGGGTACACATAAAGTGCAAAAAGATATGGAACATATTTAAGTCAACTGCAGACGGATTGCTGAGCAGTTCACTTTAAATATCTGAGCTGCAAAGTCTCTCAGTTGATCAGCAGAATGCTGTCGGGAACACAGCGGGGGAGATGTTTGTCAGTGTTTGGAAACACGTAGTGACCAAAGTTTCCTGCTGCATCAGAGTCTCCCACAGGCAGCTCGGCATCACACATGTCCGTGATCCCACGGCCCTGAAGCTGCAGGTTTAACAGTGAGATGCTTCGTTATGTCGCACAAACAGTCCAGTTCACATCGTCCCAGAGATCTGTGCTGTGTTTCCCTTTGCTTTCCAAAAACTTTCATTCCATTCACATATTTAGTTTATTTAATAAAAGAGCTCCTGTTCAATGCAACACTGATACCGCTATTAGTACTCGGAGAAGTGTTATATTAAAAAATGCACGCATAAAGTTGCATTCAAATTTATATATTTGTATAAATGGCTCTCAAGAAAATACATAAAAAAAATATTTAGCTTTTATGGCTCTCCCAGCCAAAAAGGTTCCCGACCCCTGCCTTAATGCATCAGTAAATAAATAAACATATATATAATACTGCAGTAATATAATGTAACACAACTCTGATGCTCGTTATACTCACAAAGTTTGATTCAAAAAAAGGAAATAAGTATTTAATCATTTTTACTAGGAGTTAAAAAGTGCATCTTGTGTGTCTGTGCTGGTATAATATATAATATATAATATAAATATATACATATATATAGAATAGATAGAAATATAAATATATAATATATAAGAGATAATAATATATAAAGATAGATATATTATAATAGAGAAAAATATCATAATATATATATAAGAATAAATCGATAGAGAGGGAGAGGGAGAGAGAGAGAGAAGAGAGAGAGATGAGAGAGGAGGAGAGAGAGAGAGAAGGAGAGAAGAAGAGAGAGAGGAGAGAGAGAGAGAGAGGAGAGAAGAGAGAAAGAGAAGCAGAGAGGAGAGAGAATAGGATAATATATGATAGATATAATATATAATATATTTATGATTATATATATATAATATAATATATGATTATATATTAATAGATTAATCATATATTATATATGATTATATATAATATATAATATATAATCTATAATATATAATATATAATATATAATATATATATATATATATAATATATAATATATGATTATATATTATATATAATATTATGATTATATATTATATATTAATTATATAATCATAATATTATATATTTATATATATATATATATAATATATAATATATTGATTATATATTATATATAATATATAATAATGTGTTTAGTTTAGTAGTTTTAGTGTTTTGTCACCTGACTCATGTGCAGAAGTTCAAGTGTGCGTGCCACATTTCTTTCTTCCCTTCTTGCTGTGGAAGTGGGTGCATCTTGTCACTCCATCAGTGCAGCCGGCTCCCCGCTGATAACACAATCTCACAATGAGAGGGGGGGGGCACCAGATGAAGCGAGATAAAGACGAGACCCAACCTGCCTGTGAGGTCACACAGATATCATACGTCGTATTTCACACTTAACGCACAGTAGAGCTATTATACTGTACTGTGGGGGCTTTTGGGGGGCGACACCCATTTCAGAGGGAGGATGTGTGCAATGTAAACACACACACATAACACACACATAACACACACATAACACACACACATAACACACACACATAACACACACATAACACACACATAACACACACATAACACACACATAACACACATACACATAACACACACATAACACACACATAACACACACATAACACACACATACACACATAACACACACATAACACATACACACATAACACACACACACTCACACTCACACACACACACACACACTCACACACAACATCACACGACTACACAACATAACCATCCGACACACATAACACACACATAACCCACATAACACACACACACTCACACTCACACGCACACTCACCCACACACAACACACACTTACACACACATAACACACCACATACACACACACCCTTCACACTCACACGCACACCTCCCACACACACCACCACACTCACACCACCACACACACACTCACGCACACCACACACTCACACACACTCCACACTCACACTCACACACTCACACCACACACATACTCACACACCACATCACCCACTCACACCACTCCACACCACACACATTCTCCACAACACACTCACCACCACAAACTCACACTCACACTCACACGCCACCACTCCCCCTCACACCACTCACCCTCACACTCACACACTCACCACACACCACATATACTCACACCCACACTCACACACAACACTCACACTCACATACACACACTCACACACTCACACACGCACACACACACACTCACACACACACACACACACTCACACACTCACACACTCACACACTCACACACGCACACACACACACACTCACACACACTCACGCACACACACACACACACACACAGACACACACACACACACACACACAGACACACACACACACACACACACACACACACACACACACACACACAGACACACACACACACGCACACACACTCACACACACGCACACACACTCACACTCACACACACGCACACACACACACACTCACACACTCACGCACACACACACACACACACACACTCACACTCACGCACACACACACACACACACACAGACACACACACACACACAGACACACACACACACACAGACACACACACACTCACACTCACGCACACACACTCTCACCGTTCAGGGCAGAGCCCCCGGAGGAGCTGAACAGAGTACGACAGGTTGACTTATCTCCTGTCTCTGCGCTCAGATCTGTATCTACCTGTGTGACCTTCACGTGGCGTCGACCTGCTGCAGAACTCACTCAACAGGTAAATCCCTCCACGTGAACGGGTCAAGTGTTCCTGGTCCTGTTGTTGTCTACACGTATGGTGTCCAGCTGATCATTCATAACTTTGTTACTTTCAGCAGAACTTTAATTCTGTGGATTATTATATAAGATGAAAAGTTAAAAGTCTCTCACGTGTAGTTTTGTGTTTCACGCAGAAAGATGAGATCACGTGATGCTTCGTGCTCTTCTCCTGATAGTTGGAGGAAACACAGTAACGCTGTTTGGAGGGCGTTCACCGCTTTGCATCCTGGGTCCTCATTTACATTTAGGAGACAAATCCGCAGCAGACCAAGAAGGTGCCATGTGTGGAGGCAGCGTGACAGCTGAACGCACCAGGTGAAGGACACACAAAGGAAAGACAGGAAGTGAGTTAACGAACGAGTTCTTTCTTCTGCACAAAGAACCAAGTCACACAACACAACGTCAACACTGAGTGTGCTGTCAAGGAGGAGAGACGACACTGAGGGGAGGAATGCAAAACATGGTTTGCTGCATAACAAAGGGTCAAAGGTGAAATCCAGATCCATTTAGACTCCCGAAGCATGTGTGAGGTATGCAAAGATAACAAAGGTACCCGCATTTACCTGCATGAATAGCAGGGGGCTACAGGTGAGCCCCGGTCAGACTGGGGAGCCTCTCTGAGCTGTCACTCACAATGTCGCTCCAGGAGAAGGAGCATGTGTAAAATGTGAGAAATGTTCCAGGGGGTAGCGTGTCTTCACAGGGGATCCTTTCAGAAAGAACATACTTTAAACCACGAGGCCTCCATGACCCCGCCGCTTGTTACGCATTACTTCAACAGAGTCACGCACCGCCGCACCACGCACACTGATACGGCGTCAGGGCTGCAGGCAGGCCCGACCTGCTCTCATATCAGCCGCGCTCATCTTAGTACGTGGATGGGAGGGACGCTCTGGCATTCACAAACGGCTGGTTATAGAAACATAAATCTGCTGGAGAAGAAGCGCTTTGTTTTCTCTTCTTACTGAATTCATTAAGAACCTCAAACAGGACGAACAGGAACGATTC
>NC_041370.1:1158995-1236495 GCF_900634415.1 Cottoperca gobio | reverse complement strand
CACTTTCCACGAGGCGAAGGAGGTTTGTGCCGAGCAGGATGGAACGTTAGCGTCATACAGCCAGCTGTACAGAGGTACAGAATACTGTGTTTGTATCTAACCAGTAACACCTTGTATATCAGCGCTCTTAAACCAGCATGTCTCTCCTCCTGCAGCGTGGACGGAGGGTCTGGACTGGTGCAATGCCGGCTGGCTCCACGATGGGACCGTTCACTATCCCGTCATCCATCCTCGGCCCGCCTGCGGAGGAGAGCTGCTCCCCGGCATTCGCAGTTATGGAACAAAAGATAAGAATCTCGATCGGTTCGATGCTTTCTGCTTCACCTCGCTGACGTCTGGTAAGCTGTCAGTGCTTGTGCGCCAACTTCTTATTCCTGACAGAAAGATGGAAGCACATGGGAGTTTGTTTGGGCAGTCAGAGACCTTAGTGCAGTTCAATCACAGTGGGAACTAAATCCGTCCTGATTGCAGGAAGTGAAGGAGAGGACAGACTTGGACTTCTGCAGAAGTTGAATGTTTGCTTGACATGTGGACTGAAGAGAACAAACAGAACATGTTAAATAAAGTCAACAAAATAGTGACGTTTGTAAAGTCATTCAAGATAAACTGCTCCTTGTTGCTCGGTTGGTGTTTTCTCCGCACTTGTTGATTTCCCAGTTTACGTTTTACATTTTTACAAACAGACCCTGAACTCCTCTTTGCTTGAACTTTCGTGGATTTTGACTAGAAACATATTTGTCGCAGGTCAAGTAAAGAAACATAATCCAGCACAAAATACATTTCCCTCGAACACAAGTCCAGACGAGCCTCCCCAGCAAAGCTTTATCTGTTGTTCTGCCCTGTTGGGTTCCACACACTTCTGGTTTTGTTTCATTGTGTGTCTCAAAGCAGTGAAACTAAATGTCTGACCTTTAGCAGCTGCAGAGGGAGAGCGGGACTGATGGTGGGCTGACAGAACAATAACATGTGTTGGTGACTTGAGGCTGGTGGGTGCCAGGCAGCCGGGAGACGACCCCGACTCAGACAGTCCAGACAGAGGAGAGGAGTTCATTGGTAGGATGAGGACACAGGCAGGAACTGATGCAGGTTCAGGGGCTGAAGCAGGTGAGCATGTGGGCGGGGCAGGTGTTCCCTGCGGGGCTGATGAGGGAAAGTGGGAACAGGTGAGAGTCAGGTGACTGGAGGGGAGGTCTGAGGGCATCTGGACAGGTGGAGGCCTGGAGACGTGTCTGAAAGGAGGTGGAGAGGCAGAACGGGCAATAACTCAACTGAGACCAACATGGTTCATCGGTGAGAAAATACTTTACAGACGTCTCTGGAAACTTGTGACAAATGAGTGTAAAACAAAAGTGACATAATACTTACAGAAACATGTCTCTTTCCCTCTCTCTCAAACACACACACACACACACACACACACACACACACACACACACACACACACACACACACACACACCTGCATGTCTCAGACCTCAGTCGTGACGATTGTGCTTCTATAATGATTAAAGTTTGCAGGTTCAGGTGGTTGAGTGACGCTTATTTGTGAAGGTTGGTCGGGGCAGATTGGTGGGGTGCAGGTTGGTCGGGGGGGGGGGGGCAGGTTAGGGTACATCATCAGGTTTACACAAACGGGTTTTGGTAGCTTGCTACACAATGGATGAGATCGGGGAGATGTGTTTTTGGTCCTTGGAATCTGTTCTAACAATCAGACCTTAAGTTACAACAGCTTGAGATGATGAGTGGACTGACGTTCTCCTTCCTCCCCTCACAGGCTCTGTCTCCTACATATCGGGGTCTTTCTCCTTCGAGCAGGCAGGACTCGCGTGTCAACGTCAGGGAGCTGACTTGGCGTTGGTCGGACATCTTTACTCCGCCTGGCGTTTCCAAAACTACGACCAGTGTGACGGTGGTTGGCTGAGAGACGGCAGCGTACGGTTTCCCATCAGCAACCCCAGGGAGCACTGTGGAGGCATTCCTGAAGCCGGGGTGCGCTCATTTGGATTCCCCAACAAGATGATGCATGTGTACGGCGCCTATTGCTACAGGTAGCCCAGAATAAAGAACCCCCCGATTACATCTAACTTGGTGGATTAATTAAGACGGCCGATAAAACGTCTGTTTGGATTTTACTTTCTCATCATGAGACACCAGACGATCGGCTGGACGGCCATGAATGGAGCTTTAGTCTTTAATGTGAGATAAATACAAATATAAGTCAAACTGAGACATAAAGAGAATTCTTTTTATTAGAAATATTCCTTTCTTTTGGAGCCACAAACCACTTTGACGAATGGAAGAATTGTCAGAATGTAATAAATGTAAAATATAAGACATGTTAAACATACACAATCATCAATCTTGCACTAAACCTGTAATAATAAAATGTGAGAAAGTTAAACATGTTTAATTCTGAGTCGATCACCTGCCGGCGACGCTGAGCTCCGAACTGGTTTATCTGTAAACTAATTACATGTCATTTAATTTATTCAATAAATAAATGTATATCCACTGTATGCACGTTTGTGTGATTTCACAGAAAGAACAAAGCCGTAGATGTTCTGACGTCATAAACCACGATGTCTTGAGAAGCGTTGAGTTGAGTCTCACTCGATTGTCCCTCCGGGCTTCCTTACAGTCAAAAACTCTCGTCTCGTGCATAACGTTATCAAAACATATGGAGAATGGAATAAATCTGCAGACGCTCCGGTTCTAAATGAGACAAATCTTTTCTCTGGACGTCCGTTTTTGAGCCACGACAAAAGGCCGACATGTGGCGACAGACGAGTTTTTAGTTTAGACGATTACCGGAAAAGCTTTGAGCGACTGACAGTTGTTGACGAAACTACAAGAGGTCCTTTGAGCTTACAGTTATAAATGAGCACAAACTATATCAGGCAGATGGATCCAGTAGTATGGGAGATTAGGTACACACACACACACACACACACACACACATCATCTCCCCACAGACGCCTGGCTGCATCACGATCACCGGGTCATCGCCCTGATTCTGTTATATTCTGGTGTTAGTATGAAAGACAGTTTAGTAGAAAGTTAAAGACACTCGATATGAACTTACAAACATAGTAATTTAATAAGAAACTGAATCAGAGGTGATAAAATACAAAGAATACAAATAATAACAAACACTTGTCAGCGCTGCAATTTGGACGTTTTAGTTTGTTAAACCGAGAACCAAGAACATGTGATCATGTGATCTTGTAATCATGTGATCTTGTGATCTTGTGATCTTGTAATCATGTGATCTTGTGATCTTGTAATCATGTGATCATGTGATCTTGTAATCTTGTGATCATGTGATCTTGTGATCTTGTAATCATGTGATCTTGTGATCTTGTGATCTTGTGATCATGTGATCATGTGATCATGTGATCTTGTAATCTTGTGATCATGTGATCTTGTGATCATGTGATCATGTGATCTTGTAATCTTGTAATCATGTGATCTTGTGATCATGTGATCTTGTGATCTTGTGATCATGTGATCTTGTGATCATGTGATCATTTGATCATGTGATCATGTGATCATGTGATCTTGTGATCTTGTGATCATGTGATCTTGTGATCATGTGATCATGTGATCTTGTGATCATGTGATCTTGTGATCTTGTGATCATGTGATCTTGTGATCATGTGATCTTGTGATCTTGTGATCATGTGATCCTGATACGAGAAGATTTACACAAACATTTGTAATTGTAATTAAATCAACACACATGTAACAGTAAAAAGATCAGACTACATTTTATAAAATTAAATTGTATTTCTCCTTTTTCATTGGATCCACGTTTACTATATTATCTCTACTTGTGTTTAGTAGATCAACAGTATTACACTAAAAACTATAAAAGATAGTCGAGGAGAGATTTTAAATATTAGATTATGTTTCTTTGACTCGTTGAATTGATTGTGAGACTTTAATGCAGATACATTACAGCTCATGTTGGCAAACCTCACCTGGATAAAGATGTCACCTGTGCACACAGACGCTCAGGTGCTTCAGGTGAAAAATCACATTTCTATTAATATTCAAAGTCAGGATTCTTTTTTAATGAGTAAACATTAAGTAACTTTGTGTTTATTTAATGTAATAAATTCATATTTCTGCCTTCGATATTCATAAATACCAAATACTTGATTGAGCTCTTTGTAGTTTCTTAATGTATTTAGTCTTTGGCACACGGTTCAAACATATAATGAAACATATAGAAAGTTTGTGTCCAAACACTAGATATTATATGTTAAGAGAAACTTTTGACGGTTCGACCGGTTTTTTAATTTGAACCTTGAGTTTAAATATCTGTAAATAGATTTATTACACAAATAAGGAAAACATGTTAATTCAAGTTTAAATGCGACATAAATTGTATTTAAATGCAGACAAAATCCTGATGAGTAATTAACACCAGATGCATCCAGATACAGAACAATTCATTTAAAATCAGTGTTAATATTTCAACATGTTTTATGTCGTCTAAGACATTTAATGAACACTTGTATTAAATGTGCAGTTTGTGTGCGATGTCTCAGAGAATCTGGGAACAACGTGGATATAAAACCTACACAAGTAAAAACAAGTTTCCAGATATGAAGCTTCAGCGAATGTTTAATTCTTTCTTTACTAAACTGCAAAGTGTCGTCAGCAGCGTGTTTAAAACATGTTCAAATGAAAAGGCTGGTTTCACTTCCGCCATCTTTAAAAACTGTTCAGTTTACCTGTAAAATGTCTGATTATGGGGGGGGGGGGGGGGGTAAGTCAAAAGATAAAAGAGGATATGATGTTCCATAACAAAGTTATTCTGGCGGCCATTTTTAATTCATCCATCCAGCCATTTTTTGACATCACTTTACTGAAAAATGCGTATTTGTTTTCCACGACTGCATGAACTGTGGCCTTGATACGTCTTTAATATTAAAGATTATATTCATACAGGTTAACTTAATGCAGAGACGGGGCTTAAAAGTCTTTTGAGACGCGAGAAAAGTGGGAACAGAGGAGGAGAAACATCGTTTTATTCTTCAGACATTCCACTTAATGTCCCAGAACAGCCGAGCTGCTTTCTCTGTGGCGGTGTCCATGACCTCCATGACCTCATGCTGGTCAGGAAGTGAGGTCACTGAGTCGTCTTCTGTCGAACGGACTGGAGGTGGGAGAAAAATAGAAAAGTAAAGGATTACAGTCGTTACTATCAAGGAGTTTTCTTTGCTTCTGAACCTCGACGCAGCAGAGCGAGAGATATCGTCTTTTTATTCCAGCCTTTCTTCTTCCTTGTCAAAATTTGGTGCCTACATTACCCACAATGCAACTCAACCACGGGCATTTTGTGTATTTGTGTGTGTTATGCTAAAAAACGTGGAAATGCCAAAAACCGCAGTTCCTCAAATGGCCACTTGAGGCTGAGTCTCCAGAGCTTCATGTTAAACTTTACAGCAGAAACAACTGTACAGGGGGTGAAGAACGTTATTATATCACTCACCAGTTCAAATGTATTTAAGGCTTAAAGTTATGCTTTATTAAGGGGCGTGACCGCTTTGAGTGACAGGTGCCTCCACAGGTCGCTAGCTGCTAGTCGGGCTCACCTCAGCTCCACGACAAACCACGACTTTGCCCATTTTTGGATGAGCCAGGAGTTCGGTGGAGTTTTACAACAGCTCTTGAAACCTTTGGGTGACGTCCATCTTTGATACCGTCTGTAAACCGACCTATAGACTGTAGGTTTTGCACAGCTCCCTCTAGAGCCACAAAAACTATAATTTTTACAGACTTTGATGTGGAAATCGGTGGCATTTCCGAGCACGCTCCCATCTTAGCCAACATTAGCTTGTGATTGTTTTTGTAATAAGAATGACGGCTCATGAAGGTCCAACAGTTAACGCACTCACTTGGGATGCAGGTAATCCGAGGCTCCTCCCAATGGCCGCCGTGCAGACACTTGATCACAGGGTTCAGTTTCTGCACGAAACCCTCCTCACAGAAGTAGCGCACCTTGGTGTTTGTCTCGTAACGCAACCGCTTCTTCCCAAACACCTTCGCATTGGGAACTTTGGGCGGCTCGCCACAAGATGCTGTCACAAAGAAGAACAATGGAGAGACGCCTCTGCCTCTTAGATCCTTCCCACCACAGGTGATTTAAAAATGAGACTTTAGAAAAGGTAAACTCACAGGCGCCCTTCTTGCAGGTGTAGGACAGGTGGTAGTTGCACGGCACGTCGCTCCAGCGGCCGCCGTCGTGCCACACCATCACCGCACAGTCCTCACCTGACAGGAAGTAGCTGTCAGGCTGACCTTTGTACCAGTTCTCAAAGAGCTGACGGAGACAGCAGCGCAGGTTAAAACTGAGTCACGTGAATTAAATTAAACTTCTTGAGCTGAATTTACCTGTTTTTGAATTGTTTCCTTTGATTTTTCTTTATGTGTTTTCTTTTTAAAACATCAAGTTTATTCACGAAGTAGAAAACAGAGTTATAGACTCACCAGAGGGTTCCCGTCCGACCAGCGGAAGTCTCCCTCGATGGTTCTGTCATTCAGTCCAATCCACTGATATTCTTTGTATTCGTCTGGAAATAAAAGGTATATATATATATATATATATACAGTATATACTGTATATATATATATATACAGTATATACTGTATATATATATATATATATATATATATATATATATATATATATATATATATACAGTATATACTGTATATATATATATATATATATATATATATATATATATATATATACAGTATATACTGTGTGGTAGTAAGTAAGTACCTGTAAGTAAATGTATATTTATAGCACCTTCCTACATCAGACGTCACATCACGTCACACAAGTGTATTTCAATTATAGACAAAAGAAGGAAGTATGGAAGCCCAGAAGGGACTTAATTATTGAAGATGACTTGATTTATTAACAGTAATGTAAACTTGAAAATGTTATTCTATAATAGCATTAGGAAATGTAATATATGTATGTTATTTGAGTAACATTTCAAATAAATGTCAATTTTCATTTTCATATGGTTAGAAATTTGAATTATTATTATTATTATTATTATTATTATTATATTATTTAATTGTCATAGAGCGCCCATACAAGTATGCAAAAATTAAAATGCACATTTATTTAAATTTATTCTCAAATAACACATATATATGTGGAAAACTTTAAAGTTTACATCATCATTTTAATAGAGTCCCCTCTGGGCTTCCATAAAGACATAAGATAGACATAATATAAAAGTAATAAATAACATTGAGATACACATTTATAAGCAGTATACAAAAATTTAGAGCATATATTATATATATATATATATATATATATATATATATATATATTATATCTAGATATAATAGATATATTATATATTAGATATAATGATCTAATATATCTATATATACTTATAGATATATATATATATAGTAAATATCTCTCTATACTATTACTATCTATACCTCTACTCTAATCGATATAATATCTATATCTATTATATATCAACATATATATCTTCTATATCGCTCGATCTTATCTCTCCTCGCTTTCATCTCTCATTTTCTCTATCTGTTTTATCTCCCGTATCTCTATCTATCTCTAGCTTATCTCTATAGATCTACATAATTATATTATAATCTCTATTTCTATATAGCTTTACATCTCTCTTTTCTATATCTCTATTTATCTACCTCTTATATTTCTCATATCTCTATCTTATCTCTCCTGCTCTCTATTTACTCTATCTCTATCTATTTCCTGTACTCATATATATCTATACTATATATATTATCTATACCGTATTTCTCTTTATCTATCTATTATATATAATATATATATATACTAATATATATTGTTTTTCACATTGAAATAAACTGATAAAATCTCCGCCTGTACAGATTTAAATGCTTCAGAAGTTTCTACAGTTTCTTTCCAACAGTCATCAGTTCTTACTCTCCACGGCCAGCACCACAGGAATGTCAGATAACATCTCAGCGGCTCGCTGGCAGACCAAACACCAACTTCAAAAAAACATTTTGACATTTTCTGGGAAAAAGCGGATTGAATAAAAGGGAAGACATGAATCGTTGTTGTGTCTCGTCGGGACGTGAGACGCCTCGCTGTGAAAACAAACTCACTTTGGATTTCGTCTGAATTAGAAGAAGGAAAGATCAGAAACATGATTCAAGTAAAGGTTTCATTATCCTTTAATCTGCAGATTATTCTCTGGATTCTTCGTTTGGTCAATAAAATGTCTGAAAATAAGTTTTTTAAATGTCTTTCTTTGTCCAAAACCCAAAGAAATTCCCTTTAATGTGATACAGAACAGAGAACAAGCTGGACATCTCCATATGGGAGGCTGAAAACAGCATTTAAAGACATTTTTGCACAAACAATTACTTTACCAACCGCTCCAATGGTGTTGCGTTCAAGGACGCCGCAACACCTGGTGAACGGCAGCTTTTCAGTTGAAAGAAACCAACGTCGTGCTTTTATATGTATTTTAACTATAATGTAAAGTTAACATTTAATGATCATGCTTAAGGCATTGTGCACGGTGTTCTCCGGGTGGGGGGGTGGGGTTACCATTGATGTAGTCTTGCTCCTCGGGGGTCATCAGCGACAGCAGGTGACCCCCACACATGCGACAGTGCTGCTCAGCCGCCTCCCAGCTCTGCCTCTTGGCAAAGTGGCGATAACAGAAGCTCTGAAACTTCTCCCAGCCGGGCTCACACACCTCCAGGTCTGCAGAGACGGAGCGAGAGAGAGGAACTGTTGGAGCGTGAACCACTAGAAGATTAAAAGTCTAGAAGTTTATGGAAAAGTTGACACTCAACCTGTTTGACACAAGTCTCCTCCGTAACCGGGCAAACAGATGCACCTCGTGGATTCACCGTCGACACAAGTGCCTCCGTTCAAGCACGGGTTCTGCAGGCAGGAGTCTGCAGCTGAGGGGGGACGGTTATTAACTCTTCATATCTCACACTCTTAAAACAATCATGAAACAATAAAGTTAGACTTTGTGCCACGTTTAGCTGCAACACCATGTTTTGTGCATCAACACAAAGGAAGTCAAAGATCCTCGAGATACAACAACAAGTCTCATTTGAACTGTTCCTCCCGGCTCCAGCAGAGGGAGCGCTCACATCAGGATCCACTCGCTGGAGTATATGCACAACAATCACAGAGAAGCAGACGCTGCGTTATGTGACGTAAATATGTATAAAGCAAACAGCAAAACACAGAAGTTAGATTTAGATAACATTAAACAATAAGATAAAGCCTGAACGTGTCGGATATTAAATGAATGATCTGATTGTAAACAGTAATGTAGTAAATGTAAAGGTGTAATAACTATATATATAATATATATATATATATATATATATATATATATATATATATATATATATATATACTGTACAGAGCTGTTTACAAGTACAATGAAGGTTTGGAAATTAATAATAATGAAATACTTTTAAAAAATTACTTTTGCAATGAGAAAGTAAATCTAACTTCTAACTTTTATTTCTAACAATAACAAAATACCTACTTTTTTAACACACGTATAACTTTATGCTTTGAGTCAGGGGTGGGGACCCTCCGGACCATTTGATCCTCGAGGTAATTCATAAACACACGCAAAGAAATCCACTAGAAAAATAAATAAATATCTAGACAGCAATAGACTGTTTTTCCTGGCCAAGGTCAGGGTCCCTGAACACAACACGAGCGGAACGTGTCGTCACGTGGTCACGTCATGTCAGAAAACTATATTAAACGAGACGGTCGTTGACGTCAGTGAACGCAGCATGGCGAGGAACAGAAAGCTGGATGTGGAATGTCACTTTCCAGGAGAAATGGACGAACGATTATTTCTTTGAGGAAGTTAAAGGCCAGTGTGTCGAGTTTGTGCGGACGTACTTGCGGTGATGAAAAAGGCTCTCAGTGCGTCCTTATAGCACGAAACATGTCAAACTGCACGAGCTAGAGGACGAGTGTTTGGATAAAGTTAACGCTCTTCGGTGGAGTTCGGCCCAACAAGCAGCTCTCTGCAGAGCGGAACATACAAACATGGACAGATAGAGAGGTAGACCCCCCCACCAAGAACAGACTGTCCCACCACTGCTGTGCAGTTATCACTGCCATGTGCAATACTCACTTTATTTATATCACTTGTACTTATATTATCTTTTATTCTATTTAATTATTGTGTTCTGCCTTTTTACTTCATGTGTTCTTTAAGTCAGCAATTATACATGATTTTGCATCATTTCTCTTTTGGTTCATCCAAAACAAACTTAATATGAATAAAAAAATACAATAAATAAAAAGACGATTTTATTTAAGTTTAAGACGTTGTTGGCGTTGAATAACAGAGGTGGTTTCTGAAACAATGTAAAAGCTATTAATAAAAGCCCTTCTTGTGTAACACAGCGAGGAGTGTGTGAGTTTACTGTGGGGGGGGGGAAGCTAATCTCTCTGTTGTGCTGACTCAGTTTGAGGTGTTAAATTGCAGCGTGCAGTAAAATCTCGCTCCTGATTTGATATTTTCAAAAACAGATGTCAGCGATAACACAGTAACAGCAGCTGTTCTGCTGTGAACCGTGCAGGTGCGACTTCTGCACGGAGCTCAGGTACCTGACATGTCTCCTGGTCTCACAGCAGAAACTTTAGCAGCGGGCAGAGACGCCGCCAGCGCAGAATACTCCGGGAACACGGTGGGAGCGGTGGCCGTCGGGCCGCTGGTTTCCTCCTCCGGATGCCATGTGCATAGTTTAACCGGAGGCTCGTCTGTGCTGGTCTCCCCCTCGCCTCCCTCTTGTTCTGTTCACAGTTTATTACACGTTCACAGGTTGTTTCTAAATGCAGCAACACAACTTCAGGTGACGAAGACAAAGGACCATTTTTAGGTCTGTCTGCATGAGGTTAGTGATGCACTCCGACCCCTAGTGGCAGACACTGGTATTACAACAACAAACACTTCCTGACAAAAGAACTTTACCTGGAACTGTTTTCTCAGATTACATTTTTTCTAAGAAATTTAAAAATATTATCCTGATGTAGAAAACAAATCAGCAGAATTTTTTTTATCATTACCTTTCAGGGCTTCCATACAAAAAATATGAATAATTTAAATGATTTTATTGATTAATTGTTTAGTGTATCAAACATCAGAAAACAATAATTAAAAAACGTCTTCAAATATCTTTTTTTGTCAAACCAACAATTTAAAAACCAAAAATATCCAGTAAACTAAAATGTTTGCTAGAAAAACAACTTTTTACTTGATTGAATTCATGACAGTTAATCAATTATCAAAATACTTATTACTTACTTATTGTCATTTAACTAATTAAAGTAATCGTTGGTATAGTTTCGTGTGAGAAGGTCACCAGGGTGAGTGTTACCTGGACCTGGACACTCACCATGGACGCTGCTGTCGGGGACCTCAGACGCGACCTCCTGCTCCTTTGGGACGTCACCAGATTCCTCGGCCACGGGAGGCTCGGCGCTGTATTCCAGATCAGAGCGAGACTCCTGCGGTGTGGAGGAGGACGGCTCTGGTTCCCAGCCGGGGCTGAGAGTCAGACGAGGGATCAGAGTGATTTTCACATGTGACGGAGGAGGAGCTTCAGTGGCATCCTCGCCGTCTGCTCCCTCTGAAGTGTGGTCCGCTGAGAGAGTCGGGTCTGTCCACGGGACTCCTGGTGTCACCTCCGCGCTTTCTCCTGAAGATTCACCGGATCCCTCTCCGGCATCTCGATCCCCGTCTGTGATATTTTGGGCGAGGAACACGTCTCCTAATCCCTCCTGTTCAAGCTTGTCCTGCACGTCCTCCAGAGGTTCGGCCCCAGAGGAAGTGTTGCTTTCAGATATGAAGGTTATAACCTCTGTTGAGCTGGTGTCCGCCTCCACTGAAGAGGGAGACAGGGTTACAGAAGCAGAGGATGTCAACAAGGTGACCGGATCCATGTTCAGGACCGGAGCGTCCACACCGGAGGCCTCTGTGGCCGTGATGACCTCTGTGGCCGTGATGACCTCTGTGGCCGTGATGACCTCTGTGGCCGTGATGACCTCTGCTGTGGAGGTTTGTGCAGGATGTCCGTCATCTGTTGCCTCCTCTGAAGTGCTGGAGTCCTCATGATCGCCCGGCATGGACGCCTCCACAGTTACACCCGAGTGCTCCGGGGTGGGATCATAACCTGCAGAGAAAACAGATCATCGCAAAATATATGTTAAAGATATCAGCAGGAAACATAAACAAAGATGAAAACGATGAATATTCGGTGTTGGACAGAAGAAGACGGAACGTGATGCTCCCGTGAACATCTATTTCATTTTCTATATATCTGCTGGTAATTCTATTTTTCTTCTGTTCTTCTGTCCAGTAGTTTGTATCTTCTGGATGTGCTTACTGTAGTAATAATGAATAATAATAATAATAAGAATAATAAGAATAATAATACTTTATAATAATAAAGTAGTGACTGCTGCTGTTTTGTTAGTATTTAAACTATGGAACACATTTGGAACTGTGTGTCGCCAGAGCCTCAATAAAAACTCAAAAAGGAAACGTCTGAAGACTCTGGACTAAGTTTAACCTTCAGACTGACCCGACTCAGACGTGGGGAGCGATTCAGTTTGTGTTTCCTCCTCCACAAGAGGATTCACACTCTCCTCTCCAGACTCCTCTTCAGTTGGATGGTTCTCAGGCGTGCTGTTATCAAAAGATGGCAGCAGCGTGGAGGAGAGAACATCTGTTTCCTCGCTGTGCGGGGAAGCAGTCACCGCTAACATCTCCTCCAAAGGACCCGCGCTGGCCTCTTCTGGCTGCGTCGACACATCGGGAGCGGTGCTCGAGTAGACGATGAGATCCAGGTGGACACCAGGAGTGTGGCCCTCGTGTAAAACAGGAAGGTCGCCCTCCTGAGGAACCTCCGGGGAGCTGCTGAGGAGCTCATTTGCATCGGCTCCAGATGTTGCACTGACAGCTGGAGTAGTTTCAGTCACAGAAGTGTGATGCCCCTCGCTCTCCTCGCTCTCCTTGCTCTCCTTGCTCTCCTCGCTCTCCTCGCTCTCTGCAGCTGTCACATCAGTTGTGGGTGAAGTGGAGACTTCGCCAACAGTTACTCCTCCGTCGGTCTTTGGAGAAGGACGTGCGTGAGACTCTTCATGGTGCGTGTCTGTGTTTTCCTCAGGTGCAGGGTGGGAGGACTCTGGGTAGCTGGTCTTCTCCATCACCTCCCAGGTGTTCTGCTCTGTGGACACGTGATGCTCAGACGGAGGAGTGACCGTCTGGCGCAGGCCGACCGTCCGCAGAGCTTCCTTGTCATGACCCGATGTTATGGGCTGAGCCTCCGCGGGCTCCTGCTTGACAGGATTGGCCGTATGGGCATGCTGGACCTCTTCGTCCCCCTTTGCCGTCGCCTCGCTCTGGATGAACTCCTCCTCTGCAGGATTAGTTAAGAAAACAACGTCCTGGCCAATGTCCTCCGGCTCAGTGGCAAGGAAACCGTGAGGAGATTGTGTGTAGTGGCCGTCATCGCCTGGAATAAAGAGCAGAACATCCAGGATCACCACACACCGTGTTATATACCGCTTATGTTGCTAAAGGTGAACAATGACTGTTAACTGGACGAAGCAGAATTCTCCTGGGAATGCACAGATACTGTGTGTGTGTGTGTGTGTGTGTGTGTGTGTGTGTGTGTGTGTGTGTGTGTGTGTGTGTGTGTTCTACCACTTATTAAAGGAACAGTATAACTACTCGCCCCCGTGTTACCTTGAATTCTTGAAGAAAACTTTTTCTCTCATGGCTCCAAACGAAGAACCACAGCCTAACCCTAACAACTGAGAATATTGTTGATGATTTGAATCTGAAAACATCTGTTTGCTGTGAAACCTCTCGTTTAATCCAGTCCCATCGCACTACGTCACAAACACATGCCTCTTTTACTAAAACCTTATTTAATAATAATGAAACACGTTGCTCGTCTGTGTGAGTCCAAAGTGTTTGTGACACACGTCTGCTCTCTTACTTCTGAAGCAGTAGACGTCGTGCTGAGTGTGAGCCTCGGGGAAGCCCGTCTGGTTGCTGTAGCGATACACAGTTCTGACCCCGGGGTCTCCGCCTCCACAGCGCTCTCTGGGGGTGACGATGGGGTAGCGCACGCTCCCGTCCGCCAGCCAGCCTGGGCTGCAGAGGTTCAGCCCGTCATTCCAGGCTGCGTACAGCTGAGCGGTGGTGACCAGCTCCGCCCCGTGGCTCAGGCAGAAGGCTTTGGCCTCCCAGAAGGTGAAGCGCTGGGGGGCGGAGTCATGGAACACTTCACCTGTGCACAGAGAGAGAGACAGGTGCTCTGGTGAGCTGTTCATATTTGACTCATTAGCTGCTGTGAAGGCACACAGGGCGAGTAACCCGTTAGCACGTCATTACATGTACATCGTTAAATGACCAGATGAATGTTACTGAGAAGGAAATATGTAGGAAGTGATTTGATGTGTTGCTTTGCATCTTGTCATCGTGCACAAATCATTTCTGGACATGAGTCAGCAAAGCCGCCGGGACTAATTTGAATCAAGATCATTTGGCAGAACGCCATTTTTTGTCTCGTCTGCCAATCAAAAGAAGGCGGGAGGCCATTCAGGGGAAACCAAACAACGTGTTCCTTCCTTCTCTGACGTCACTGATCCGTGTGCAGCTTGTTTACCTGCAGAGAACCACCTGAGGAAACATCTAGCTCTAACGCCCAGTTTAAAACGTTTACGTTAGATTAAAACTAACGACATTACTTGTTACCTTGTTAACAGGGAACTTCACAACACTGTGCGTCAGCAGAGCAGCAGGTTGTAAGCAAAGAGAGTGAACTACATCACAGCCACGTTCATGTGTGTTTATGCATTTATTCACTTTCCTCCAGGTGCCCGGCAGCGAGACGATGAAGTGTTTTGAATGTTTGTAAACCAGGGACGTGCGGTCAGGGGAGGCAGAAAGAGTCAGTGCCTCCCCAGCCATGAACCTCACCGCACGTCACTGTGGTAAACAGACTCAGAGTTGCTCAAACATAGAAATTCATAAGAAGCTGTTTTGTTGTGTTGATTTCTTTCCCTGTTGTGTTTGTCTCAGTTCTCTTAGTGTGTTTGTTAAATGCTGTGAGTGTGTAAACATCTGTATTCTGTGTCATCACATCATGTTCGGTCCCTTTTCCTTTGGGTCGTAACACCAAACTGCAAACAGAACATTCTTTATGGAGCTGACGCGAAAACAAACGTTCGACATAAAGTCTGAAAGCTGAAGTTTCATTGTATGTTGTAGCTTTTTGAGTTCATTGAAACTAAGCGGCCGAAACCAGGAAGAAATGAGAGGAGTAGACAAACGGTGCTCACGCTGAGCATACGTAGAGTACGTGGGTACGTGTTTACAATCTGCACTCATAATGTTTCAACTCCAGCAAATCAAACTGGAGACTAAAATGTTTTAATCTATATAAATATATATAAATGTTATAAATGTAATGATATTTAGATGTATTACTTATAGTGACTTACAACCAGCTTGTTATAATAATAATAATAATAATAATAATAATAATAATAATAATAATAATAATAATAATAATAATAATAATAATAATAATAAATAATAATAATAATGATAATAATGATATTAATAATAATATTAATAATGATATAATAATAATAATAATAATAATAATAATAATAATAATATAATAATGATAATAATAACATTAATAATGATAATAATAATAATAATAATGATAATAATAATAATGATATTAATATTAATATTAATAATAATATGATAATAATAATGATATAATAATAGATAATAATATATAACTAATAATATGATAATAATTAATAATAATAATACTAAGATAATAATAATAATAATAATATAATAATAATAATAATAATAATGATATAATAATATAATGATAATAATATATAATATAATAATAATAATGTGATATAATAATATAATAATAATAATAATAATAATAATGATTGTATCAAGACAACATCAAATCAACAAAACAATTTAATACCTAAACATACATAATCTTTTTATCTAGTATATTATTGTAGTATTTAATCAGGAATTTCATTACTTTACTTAATATTCACATTAAAGCATTATAACTATATATAATTATAAATGATTATAATGTATTACAACTATGTGAATTAAAATACACTATATTGCTTGCAACAAAAATGAACTTATAAATCATTATAAAATGCTTATAATGTTATGATTATAGTTATTAAGTAGACCATATAATGAGTGCTACAGAGATATAGCAGATTATAATTCATTATACAGATGTGTTAAATGCATTACAGACACGGGCCTCATAGAACGTGTTACCAACAGGAATTTTAAATTTCAAAAAATGGCCGGGTCGTAACAAAATGAATAATACATTTGATAAATTCCTGTTGATCGTCTTACCAGCGATGTTCTCCACGTAGCAGTACACGTCATACAGCTCATCAGGCTCTAACAGTCCGTAGTTCCTCACTCCCGGCAATCCATCCATGTCCCCGAAACATCCCTCTCTGGGCATCTGGATGGGATATCTGTGGAGGGAACGTTGCATTGAAGCAGCAATTACTCCAAACATCTTCCATGTGCAGGTGTGCAGGTGTGCAGGTGTGCTGGTGTGCAGATGTGTGCAGATGTGCAGGTGTCACAGATGTGCAGATGTGTGCAGATGTGCAGGTGTCACAGATGTGCAGATGTGCAGATGTGCAGATGTCACAGATGTGCTGATGTGCAGATGTCACAGATGTGCTGATGTGCAGATGTGCAGGTGTCACAGATGTGCAGGTGTCACAGATGTGCTGATGTGCAGATGTGCAGGTGTCACAGATGTGCAGATGTGCAGGTGTCACAGGTGTGCAGGTGTGCAGATGTGCAGATGTGCAGGTGTCACAGGTGTGCAGGTGTGCAGGTGTGCAGATGTGCAGGTGTGCAGATGTGTGCAGGTGTGCTGTGTTGTGTCAGGCGCTCACCTCACTGAGTGGTCTGACAGCCAGCCTGCGTCACACTGCTCGTATCCGCTGTGGTAAGCGGCCATGAGCTGCTCTGGAGAAGCAATTTGAGCCCCGATCTCGTCGCAGGCCTCTCTGGCTCGCTCGAAGGTGAAGGCGTAGCGGCTGGAAGCATCACGGTAATGGAACACCACCCCTTTATAAAAACACAGCTTTATGAATGCTGTAGTGTTTAATGTGAGCATTCAAGAAGGAGCAGGGCAGTTACATGAAGTTATATAATTAATTGTGTTTGTAATCAGAAAAAACATTTCATTTAATTAAAGTTACGACTGAAAATGTTTCATCCAAATATATAATATGTAGAAGATGAGATTCATTCTGCTGCCCTGTTATAATCTTATAATATAATATAATCTTCACGTTCTATTGAAGATGTTTTAATAAAGGTTTGACAGTAAGTGATGAGTTCACGTTTCAGTTTTATTATCCAGTTTAAAATATTTGTTATAAAAGTAATTAAAATGTAATTAAATTATTCGACTTGTTGGATGCAATCACAGGAACACCTTCACGATGTCAAGAAGACACCTGAGGATGTTTAATATTGAAATATATTTATGCATTTTAGACGTAACATCTATCTGACCTTTGACCTTGACGTGAGCCACATCGTCGGCGTCCTCCAGGCCCTGCTGCACCTCGCAGCGGTAGAAGCCGGTGTCGTTCTGCCTCAGGCTCTCCAGCCGCAGCGTGAGGTCGGCGGGCGAGGAGGCGTAGTTGAGCAGCGAGGCTCGGTCTTTGTAGGCCTCGCTGACTCTCACCCGGTCGCCGCGGGCCACCAGGATCTCCGTCTCTCGGCCTTGAGTCAGAACGCTCCATTTGACCCGGGGGAGGGACAGCACGGCGTGGCGGCCGTTGGTGGAGGGGGACGGCGGCGGGTGAGCCAGAGACACCAGGCAGGGTAACGTCAGAGAGCCGCCCAGCACAGCAGCCTCCGTGGAGGGGATGGTCACCTGCAGAAGCTTCGAGTCATCTGAGGAGAAGATTTATTACTCTCATGACGAGCCGCCACGTTAGCCTAGCTTAGCATAAAGACTGGAAGCAGGGGGGAAAGCTAGCCGCATATTCTCCTCACATAGTGCAAATACAAGACTTTAGGCATACTAGATGTCCAAGATCTGACAATTAAAACCACATTATTGACACAAACTTTATATACGTACTATACAAGAGCCACACGACAGCTGCAGCGGTGCTCGGAGCTAATGCCACGTGTGGAATCTAGCAGGTTTAATATTTACAATGTTTACCATCTTAGTTTTGCACGTTTGCACATTTACTAATGAGTATTAAACACAAAGCGCGGCTGAGGCTGACAGGTATTAGATTATAAAACAAAGTGCTGAGTCATCACGATATATAACAGGAAGTCTGCACCACACTTCATGACACGTTTCCATTTTACCAAAAAGATTTCAAACTCATGGTGAGGAAAAGTCAGGCGCTCACCTGGGAACATGAATATAATAATACCAAATGGAGAGTTGTTATCAGGATGTTTGTCTTAAAGGCACAATCTAATAATCCCTCTTAATCTTCACCCAGAGGAGTCAAATGCAAATATAGCGAAGTGAAACGCCAACTAACTGAGGTCGGCTGGCGAGCACCGAAGCCCTGAGAGGAGGGGGGGGGGTCTAACAGTTGTACATTCATTAGTGTTCCTAACGTCGGTAAACCTTGTTAAGTCTGTTGTATTTATGAAGGTGTCACATAAACATAAAGTTTCTCTTCTCCCGTATTATATCTGCAGCATGTTGTTAGCATGTTGTTAGCATGTTGTTCCTCCTTCCTCCTTCCTCCTGTGCCGTATGTGATGAAGACTGTCGATCCCTCAACACAACTAAAGCAAATACATTCAGGCAAAACACTCGGACGCCCTTGAAAACAGCCTCCAGAGAGAGAGAGTCAGCAAAACAATGACAACAGCAAATGATTAAACAGCACCCCCCGCTGGGCCCTTAAAGGTCAGAGGTTCATGTGTGATTTAATGGAGGAGTGGGAGTCAGAAGGGAGGAGGGAGGGAGGCAAGAGGGAGGAGAGAGGAGGGAGGAGGGAGGAGGGAGGAGGGAGCGAGTATTAGTGGCTGTAGGGTAGTGCAGGTAGAGTAAGGGCGGCTTCTTTTTCTTGTCTTATCCTATTCTACTTGTTACGTTTGTCTGTCTTTCTCTTTTCTCTCTTCTCTCCTTTTTTGCTTCTTTCTTCTCTTCTTTCTTTCTTCTTCTCTCTTCTTCGTCTTTTCTTTCGTCTTCTGCGTTTTCTTCTTCGTTCTTCTCTCTTCTATCTCTTTTTCCTCTCTCTTCTCTCTTTTCTTTTCTCTTCTTTTCTTCTTTTTCTTTCTTTCTTTCTTCTTTCTTCTCTTCTTCTTTCTTTTCTTTCCTTCTCTCTTGCTTCTCTTTCTTCTCTCTCTCTCTCTCCCTTCTGTCCTTTGAGGGCAAGGACGCAGTCAGGGAGGAGAAGAGACAGAGGCACACAGCAGCGCAGGAAGAGGCAACATCCAGTCTGTGGGGGGGGGGGATGTTGAACTTGATTATGACAAGAACAATCTGGATACAACAGTTTGGTTTTATTTAAAAAATACGTATTTGCTGCTGGGAATAGTGTTTCCCTAATTAAAAGTAACACAAAGTCAGAACTCCAGGACGCCGGTTATATAAATAATAATAAAACTATTTTATTTATAATTACATTTAAAAACTAGAAGAAGTGAAATATGCGTTTTGTTGTTGCTTCATGAGACTCCCTGTCTGAGGACAGTTAGCCTAGCTTAGCACACACACACACACACACACACACACACACACACACTCACACACACTCACACACACACACACACACACACACAATTATACTACAGCCAGAATCTCAAAATATTGAATTATTATTACAAACAACAAACTAATTAATTAGATCAAATCTTTTTTTCACCGTCGTGATGCAGATTTAAATAATTCGATCAATAATCAAAATGTAATTAAAACTATAGCTGTACAAGTTAAAGTGAACGAAGCGAGTAAAATATCATTAAAAGAAAAACAAAACTACAACAGAGTGAAATGGAAAAATACATATTTATAAAATATTATAATTTGTGTAAAACAGAATTTATAAAGGATTAAAGATTATAAAATACTTAAATATTTAAACCCCTCTCTGGGAACCATCACCTTATCGTGGTGGAGAGGTTTGTGTGTCCCTATGAACCTGAGAGCTGTGTTGTCTGGAGCCTAGTGCTCCTGGTAGGGTCTCCCAAGGCAAATTGGTCTCAGGTGAGGGGCCAGACTAAGAATGGTTCAAAAACGACTTCATGAAAGAAAGGAAAAGGAAAGGAGAGACCCTGCCCGGAGGAAGCCCGGGGCCCCCGTCTGGAGCCAGGCCCAGAGGGAGGGCCCGACAGCGAGCGCCTGGTGGCCGGGTTTGCCACGGAGCCCGGTCGGGTACAGCCCGAAGAAGCTACGTGGTGCCTCCCATCCATCCATCCTGTGGGCCCACCACTCATGGGAAAAACCGCTGGGGTCGGGTGCGCTGTCACATGGGTGGCAGTGATGGTCAGGGACCTCGACGGACCAGACCCGGGCAGCAGAGGCTGGCTCTGGGGACGTGGAACGTCACCTCTCTGTGGGGGAAGGAGCCGGAACTAGTGCGGGAGGTGGAGCGCTACCAGTTAGATCTGGTGGGGCTTACCTCCACGCACAGTCTTGGCTCTGGAACCGTACTCCTGGATAGGGGTTGGACTCTATTCTTCTCCGGAGTTGCCCAAGGTGTGAGGCGTCGGGCCGGGGTGGGGATACTCACTAGCCCCCGGCTGAGCACCGCTATGTTGGAGTTTATCCCGGTGGACGAGAGGGTCGCCTCCCTACGCCTTCGGGTTATGGGGGGGAAAACTCTGACTGTTGTTTGTGCCTATGCCCCAAACCGCAGTTCTGAGTATTCGGCCTTCTTGGAGACCCTGAATGGAGCCCTGCAGGGGGCTCCAGTAGGGGACTCCGTAGTCTTGCTAGGAGACTTCAACGCACACGTGGGAAACGATGGAGACACCTGGAGAGGCGTGATTGGGAGGAAGGGCCTCCCTGATCTAAACCCGAACGGTCGTTTGTTATTGGACTTCTGTGCTAGCCATGGAATGGCCATAACAAACACCATGTTCGAACATAAGGATGCTCATAAGTGCACGTGGTACCAGAGCACCCTAGGCCAAAGGTCAATGATCGATTTCGTAATCGTATCATCTGACCTGAGGCCGCATGTTTTGGACACTCGGGTGAAGAGAGGGGCGGAGCTGTCGACTGATCACCATCTGGTGGTGAGTTGGATCAAGGGGTGGGGGAAGACTCTGGACAGACCTGGTAAACCCAAACGGGTAGTGCGGGTGAACTGGGAACGTCTGGAGGAAGCCCCTGTCCTGGGGATCTTTAACTCACACCTCCGGCGGAGCTTTTCAGCCATCCCTGTGGAGGTTGGGGGCATTGAACCTGAGTGGGCGATGTTCAAAACCTCTATTGCTGAAGCTGCGGTGATGAGCTGTGGTCTCAAGGTCTTAGGTGCCTCAAGGGGCGGTAACCCTCGAACACCGTGGTGGACCCCGGTGGTCAGGGAAGCCGTCCGACTGAAGAAGGAGTCCTTCCGGGTTATGTTATCCGGGAGGACTCCGGAAACAGTTGCAGGGTATCGAAGGACTAGAAGGGCGGCAGCTTCTGCCGTATCAGAGGCAAAGCAGCGGGTGTGGGAGAAGTTCGGAGAAGCTATGGAGAAGGACTTTCGGTCGGCACCAAGGTGCTTCTGGAAAACCATCCGGCACCTCAGGAGGGGGAAGCGAGGACCATCCAAGCTGTGTACAGCAAGGGTGGGACCCTGCTGACTTCAACTGAGAAGGTTATCGGCCGGTGGAAGGAGCACTTTGAGGAACTCCTGAATCCGACTAACACGCCCTCTATGGTTGAGGCAGAGCTGGAAGCTGATGGGGGATCATCGTCAATTTCCCTGATGGAAGTCACTGAGGTAGTCAAACAACTCCACAGTGGCAAAGCCGCAGGGGTTGATGAGATCCGTCCAGAAATGCTGAAGGCTTTGGGTGTTGAGGGGCTGTCTTGGTTGACACGCCTCGTCAACATTGCGTGGAAGTCTGGGACAGTGCCTAGGGGTTGGCAGACCGGGGTGGTGGTTCCCCTATTTAAAAAGGGGGACCAGAGAGTGTGTGCCAACTACAGGGGTATCACACTTCTCAGCCTCCCTGGTAAAGTCTACTCCAAGGTACTGGAAAGGAGGGTTCGGCCGGTAGTCGAACCTCTGATTGAAGAGGAACAATGCGGATTCCGTCCTGGTCGTGGAACAACGGACCAACTCTTCACTCTCGCAAGGATCCTGGAGGGGGCCTGGGAGTACGCCCATCCGGTCTACATGTGTTTTGTGGATCTGGAGAAGGCAGTATGACCGGGTCCCCCGGGTGATACTGTGGGAGGTGCTGCGGGAGTATGGGGTGAGGGGGTCACTTTTGAGGGCCACCTGTACGCCCAAAGCGAGAGTTGTGTCCGGAATACTCGGCAGTAAGTCGGACTCGTTTCCAGTGAATGTTGGCCTCCGCCAGGGCTGCGCTTTATCACCAATCCTGTTCGTGATTTTCATGGATAGGATATCGAGGCGTAGTCGTGGAGGAGAGGGGTTGCAGTTCGGTGACCTGAGGATCTCATCGCTGCTCTTTGCAGATGATGTGGTCCTTATGGCATCATCGGTCTGTGACCTTCAACAGTCACTGGATCGGTTCGCAGCCGAGTGTGAAGCGGTTGGGATGAGGATCAGCACCTCCAAATCTGAGGCCATGGCTCTCAGCAGGAAACCGGTGGATTGCCTACTCCGGGTAGGGAATGAGCCATTACCCCAAGTGAAGGAGTTTAAGTACCTCGGGGTCTTGTTTGCGAGTGAGGGGACAATGGAGCGAGAGATTGGCCGGAGAATCGGAGCAGCGGGGGCGGTATTACAGTCACTTTAACCGCACCGTTGTGACGAAAAGAGAGCTGAGCCAGAAGGCAAAGCTCTCAATCTACCGGTCGATCTTCGTTCCTACCCTCACCTATGGTCATGAAGGCTGGGTCATGACCGAAAGAACGAGATCACGGGTACAAGCGGCCGAAATGGGTTTTCTCAGACGGGTGGCTGGCGTCTCCCTTAGAGATAGGGTGAGAAGCTCAGCCATCCGTGAGAGACTCGGAGTAGAGCCGCTGCTCCTTTACGTTGAAAGGAGCCAGTTGAGGTGGTTCGGGCATCTAGTAAGGATGCCACCTGGGCGCCTCCCTAGGGAGGTGTTCCAGGCACGTCCAGCTGGGAGGAGACCCCGGGGAAGACCCAGGACTCGGTGGAGAGATTATATCTCCTCTCTGGCCTGGGAACGCCTCGGGATCCCCCAGTCGGAGCTGGAGGATGTGGCCCGGAGAAGGGAAGATTGGGGTTCCTTACTGGAGCTGCTGCCCCCGCGACCCGATCCCGGATAAGCGGTAGACGATGGATGGATGGATGGATAAATATTTAAACCACTAAGAGCAACTAAAGGCTGTGTGTGTGTGTGTGTGTGTGTGTGTGTGTGGTGTGTGTGTATGAGTGTGTGTGTGTGTGTGTGTGTGTGTGTGTGTGTGTGTGTGTGAGTGTGTGTGTGTGTGTGTGTGTGTGTGTGTGTGTGAGTGTGTGTGTGTGTGTGTGTGTGTGTGAGTGTGTGTGTGTGTGTGTGTGTGTGTGTGTGGTGTGTGTTGTGTGTGTGTGTGTGTGAGTGTGTGTGTGTGAGTGTGTGTGTGAGTGTGTTGTGTGGAGTGTGTGTGTGTGTGAGTGTTTGTGTGTGGTGTGTGGTGTGTGTGTGTGTGTGTGTGTGTGTGTGGTGTGTGTGGTGTGTGTGTGTGTGTGTGTGTGTCCTTGGCGCTCAGACTTCAGGAGCTGCAGAGTGTGAGCTGAATTCTGATCATCAGCTGCTTGTGTCCGACGCTACATCCTCTCCTCTGTGTTCTATCCTGCTTTTCCGTTCTCGTATTGTAATCCTGTTTTCCTCTGTTTCTCACAACAAACACGGCGACAAACTGAGAGAACAAGCTGCTCGACGCCACCGACAAACTTCAACAAGCCTCAAACTCTCAACGCTTTATTTAACTTGTGCATAACAATGCACAAACAATACACGTATTGTTTGTGCATTGTTTGATTGACAGGTCTAATAATTAAGACTTCACTAAGAACAGAAAAGCCAGAGAGGAACCCAGTCTCTGTCTGTCCCCGCGTCACTTACCACACCTGTAGTTCTGTGGAAGAAGCAGGAAGTGGCCAGCGCCTCACCTGCAGGAACTACAAATCCACACCTGTAAATCTTTACTGACAGCAGCAGAGCGGAAAGGATCCTGCACATTACAGAATGCTACTGCAGTGTTCCCGTAGCAACAAGACGTTCAAATACAATATATAGTTAACGGTGCAGGAATTTTGTTTTGTTGTTAAAGAATTGGTTGATAAGACTCAGCTGTTCCAGACAAAAGAGAGAGAGAGAGAGAGAGAGAGAGAGAGAGAGAGAGAGAGAGAGAGAGAGAGAGAGAGAGAGACCCAGAGAGAGAGAGAGAGAGAGAGAGACAGACAGAAGAGAGAAAGAGAGAGATAGACAGACAGACGACAGACAGAAAGACATACATACAAGACGATATATAAGAGACAAACATATAGAGATACAGACCGAGAGATAGACATATAGATATACATTAACGACATATGATAGAGAAAGATACAGAACAGACAGACATAACAGACAGAAATACAATACCACATACAGATAAGATATACAACAGATAGAGAGACAGACATAGAGAGATACAGGACAGATATAAGAGACCGACATAGCCTAACAGACATACAGATAGAGAGATAATAGAGAGTAGAGAGATAAGATATAGAGAGAGAGATTAGACATAACGACAGACAGAATACATACAGATCTATAGGATATAGAAGATATAGAGAGAGATAGACATACAGAGATAGATATAGAACGCATACATATATATAGTACGAGAGAGAGAAAGAGAGAGAGATGCGAGAGAGAGATAGATAGAGACATACAGATAAGATATAGTAGAGAGGGATAGAGATATACCTAGAGAGAGAGAGAGAGAGAGGACATACCGACCGATATAGATGGAGAGAGAGAACAAGAGAGATATAGATATATATAGATATATATATAGCATATAATAGAGAGACAGACAGATTACATAGATTGATACATAGAGAGTACCACATAGAATATACATATATAGTGAGAGATACAGAATATATACATATAGATTTAATACATGATTTAAAGATACATATAAGATATATATATTAGATATAATATATATATATATATGATTTCTTTATAGAACCATATAATATACATAGACCACTACATATAGATCTATATATAGATTATAGATACATACTACATACTAACATAAGACATACATACATATATTTATAGACAAACAATATTAGATACAGACATAGATAGATAACATAATATAGATATATATGATACCTAATATAGACATACACTATACATACAGACATACAGATATATATAGATATATATATTATATATATATATATAGATATACATCCATACAACATACATACATACATACATATAAGATCTATAGAGATATATATAGATATTACTACAACATAGAGGATATACATACATAACAGATAGCTAGATATATATATATATATAATATATATATTATTATATATATAAACAGGACATACATAATATATATGAGTATACCTACATAGAGACATATATATATATATACATAGTCATAACATTATATATATATATATGATATATGATATTTATGATATAGACAACCGACGAGTATAGTATATATACTAACATATATATACCTATCTAGATATATACTACCTACATATATATATATATATACATACATACATACCTTATACTCTACATACAGATATATATACCGATATACCAATACATACATATATACATCTACATTACATATAGAATACATACATACGATACATATTATATTATATACATATAACAAGTACAAATATATATATATATAATTTATAGTAGATATATATATATTTTTATATATATATCTAGACATATATACCATATATAGACATACATATATAGATAGATATATATACATACAACATATATACGATATCATACATATATATCATATATACTTACATACATATATATATACCTTATACATCATATATATCATTATATATAATATATAGATAGATAGATAGCCCTACATACAGTACAGACCGATATACATATACCTACATATATATATACATATACAAGCATGATATATAGAATATATAGTATATATATACAATACATACGACATACATATAGACATATAATACCATATATTACATACATATTACATATATATATATATACATATAATACAGATATATATACATAACCGACAATACAAGACATATAGCATATATACATAGATATATATACTATACATAACGATATACATATATCTATATATATATAACATTATATATAGATATATACAATAGCATACATACCTACATAAACATATATACTATATACATATATATAGATAACATCTACAATACAATTACCGCATGATATATTATATGATCTACCCTATAACAATATATATATATACATATACCTACATATGATATCTATATATTACCTATGCTATATATGGATAATACGTACAATATCAGATATATATACAACATACAGATATATTATATATACATACATACATACAGATATACATAGACGATACCATATATATATATATATACATACATAACATATTACATATATATATATATATACATATACAGATATTATATACAATAACATAGATATATATATATACATCTACATATATATATACAATATATGACCATATATATATATAAAATATATATATATATAGCAGAGTATGATAGCAGATGATATCCATACAAGACATATATATAGCTATACAGACCTAGCAAGACATATATACAATATACAATAACATATAGATATATATTGATACAAGACAATGACGATGAGACAATTAGACATTACATATATATATATATATGTTTTATATTATTTTGGTATATATTTTTTTGTACTCCTCCCAGTTGCAACATCATATTGCAAAAACAAGTGGCTTTAATAGGTCATTACTCACTTTCATCCCCCTCGATTTAACAGGCTTCGTATTTATGTGTTAAGGCTTCTATTAAGTGCAGGGTACGCCAAGAGACGAGGAGTGTTTGACCGTCATTTTTGCCAGGAAAGGTCATTTGAGGCTGGGAGGGAGAAGAGAGGAGGGAGGGGGGGTGAGGAGGAGGAGGGAGAGACATCTTAAAGGACCGCAGCAGCTTCGTGAGAGTTTGGCCGATGTGTCGCTCTCCCCAGTGTGTGTGATGAGAGGGCCACGAGGAAGTGCCAAAAACTGCTGTTCCTCCGATGTGGACTGGATGGAAGCTACACACACGTCTGCTTCTGTTGTTACGGATCTTAACAAGTATTTGCAATTCCACATGTTACTGCGGAGCAAATGCAACTTTTTGATCTTGTGTTGCAAAGATTGCGACGTAAAACGGTAGAAATATGGGTCGAGGTGAGATCCGATAAAAACGTTTATGACAGCTACTGGCAGACAATCCAAAACAAATGCTCAAAGGGGATACAAGGCCGCTGCAGGAGAGGTGTTTAACAACTGTGTTATTACACCTAAACAAAATATATTACAAAGACTTAGACTTTTTAATGCGGAAATATTACACATTATACGTTAGTAGCGGCCATTTTTATAACTCTGCAAGGTGTCTCAGTTCTGACTCCAAATAATTCCAAACTTTTAGTGAAGACACAATGTGCACACGGGAGGCAGGAGAGCTTGAAACGAGAACTTGATGTTCCATTTAGCACTATAACGCTCTAGGAATAACACGCTGCTAACACGCTGCAAACACGCCGCTAACATGCTGCTAACATGCTGCTAACATGCTGCTAACACGCTGCTAACATGCTGCTAACACGCTGCTAACACGCTGTATCACTATTATGTGTACAAATAATAAATATTTCTCTTAAACCTTTAATCCGGCTGTCACTCAAAATGTTTTTGCCTCCTTTGTAATTAAACGTGAAAACTAAACCTGAACATTTCAGCGAGAGATTCAAAGACATTATTTGATAAGTGGATTCAATACGAATCAATAAGTGCGAAGGAACCTGGTGACCTTTACTTCCAAGCCTCTCCGAGTCTTTCACACACCTCACAAAGCCGAACACAGCCTCCCTTGAATGGGAGGGGAAACCCCTCGTTGGACCAACCTGACGCCCCCCCACTTCCCCTGCGCTGCGTTCTCACAGCAAGGACCACCACCTCTGCAGCTCCTCCATCACGCCGGCCCACCAGTCCCACATCGCGCCACCTCCAACGGCTCGGCATGCATCCATCTCCAGGGGCAACCTGAACCCCCCCCCCCCCGACTGACACAATCTGACAGGAAGCAAGGAGCAGCCAGGGGGGGGAGACCTCTCAGAGAAAACACAGGCCGAGAGGAAGAAAGACCTCGAGCAGCATTATTAGCTGTACGCCGCCGACTAAAAGTTTTAAAGAAGTGACAACAACCATAAGCTACAAGACTCGTGTGTGTGTGTGTGTGTGCGTGTGTGCGTGTGTGTGTGTGTGTGTGTGTGTGTGTGTGTGTGTGTGTGTGTGCGTGTGTGAGTGTGTGTGTGTGTGTGTGCATGTGTGTGCGCGTGCTACAAGCTGATTAAGCAGAGTTGCTGTAAGCTTTAAGAGCTTATACCTCAGACGGGGTGACAAAAAGAAAACAACACAAACACAGTCTGCTCTCATTGTTCATGTTTCAGCGTTTACTCCTGTAATAGGAACATGAGCCTAATGTCAAATTCTTTCGATTGTGTTTGGTAACAATGAGGAAAGTTAGAGTCCAGGACTGTAAAGACACACGTCAAGAAAACCCCTCGAGCTGCAGACATGTAAAGAAAACCTTCATCTTCATCTTCGTGTCTGCAGAACATCAAACAGCTTCAGCACCTTCAGCACCTTCAGAGCTGCAGAGCTGCAGAGCTGCAGAGCTGCAGAGCTGCAGAGCGGACTCTAACCCTAACCCTGAACACATCACTCTTTTAATCTTTACTAAAAACCTTGTTCAGTCAGAAGAACGAGTCAGAAGCAGCTTTTAGCTTCGGTGATACAAACACAGAGAAACAACTTACAGCTGATCTTTTGATTTCATCCGTGTGGAGCATCTTATTACTGCAGCTGTTCTGTGTGCCGTGTGAAAGTCAACGCTGAGTTGCCTTAAGTTACGGAGCCCATGTGCGTTAAGTAGAGCACTCGACATACTTATTCAACCCAAACCACACTAACCACGTAGTTCTGACAGCAAACCGACACTAGAGATCTCTGGAGCGTGATGGAGAGAGACCGTGCCGCTATAACTGTATTTCTGCTCTTTTATTCCGTTTGAATTGATTTTATTTCCTTTTTATTTAGTTTTTAAGCTTCATATTGTCCTTGTTTTGCCGCCACACTGACATATCATCATATTTTAAGGTGATACTGTTTTTAGCTTTTGGTGAAGGTGCTGCACAAATAAAACACAGATATAATCAGACTTTATATTGTGTTGTGAATAAACTAAATGCAAAGATGTAACAAAGCAAACAGTCCCCGTTTCATTTAAAAGCTGGGATCAGCTTAGTCACAGCTTCAAGTTCATTATATTTATGGATCCAAACATAACATTTTGTTTTTGTATTTATTCAGTTTTCAGTTATTCAGTTGGAGCTAAATCCATCTTAGGATCCTCCACAGGTGAATTTAATATTACATTAATATAAATAATATTCTTCTTAGGACACAGAGGTAAGTCTATCTTATATTTATATTTTAAATAATATTAAATAGTGAGTTTAAAAGGCTGATCTATGGAGGACTACATGTGTTTTTATTTCTTTTATTAAAGAAGTCCAACACAGGCGACATTCAGAGACAAGTTTTAATTTGGTACTCAAATGTTTTATTTCCATTATAATAGTCTCAGAAAACCTTTACAGACCTGCTTAACAACACCGGCCAGGTACTTAAGTATTTATCATTTAATGCTACTATTAAGTTCTACTAAATATAAATGTGGGAGGAACATATTGTGTTTTCATCACTACATTTATTTTACAGCTATAGAAACTTACTGTGCAGATTAAGACTTTATATACAAAACTTAATACACAACATCAACATGCTCGCAAATTCATGAATTAATAATAATAATAATAATAATAATAATATAATAATAATAATAATAAAGCATTAACATAATGTATACAACAATATAAGCATACTTTATGCATAATAGAAACTTTAAATACTTCAAGAACAAATATCAGATTGTGCACTTTGACTGTAAGGTTTACGGTATTTAACATCCTATCAGTGCTAACACTGAGATGATCTTAGAGTTACAGAAACATGCAGTGATGCTGCAGCAGGTGATGCAGCCATGTCACGCACATGTCGCGCATTTATTTGAGATTTCTGGGACACTTGAGAAGTTAAAAGGATCCGACGCGAACGTCCCAGCATCAGTACGAGCACGAACACCGACTGACTGTGGACATGAGAAGCACATTTGTGAGGTTTTGTGTAAAAACGGATGTAACGGACTTACTTCATCTTCTTCGGGTTGAACTCTCGTGCAGATCTTCAGAGGGGTCCGTGTCCTCGCGCAGCCTCCGGCAGGTGCACGTGCAGCTCGGAAGTGTTTGTCTGTTTTCTGAGCGAACGTCCTTCAGCAGCTTCTCAGTGCTGGAGCAGGACAGAAACTGTGGGGAGGGCAGTGTTAAAAGACCTACACCCCCCCCTCACACACACACACACACACACACACACACACACACACACACACACACCTCCTGCCTGGAAAATCATAATCCTGCTGAGGTAGAAGAACAGAGGGAGAACAAAAGAAGCTGCTGAGCAGTTCTGCTGCATGCTGTGTCAGTCTAACTAGTACAAGTTGATATAATGAAGTGCAAATTGAACCTGAAACACTATTTTAGGTTCAAGAATAAATGATTAAAACTGCTCTTACCCACTGTTTTACAGCCACTGGGGGGCAGAGGGGCCCCCAACAAAGGAGCTTATACAGTTATTAAGGCTAATGTGTTAGCAGACAGAAAGCTTTAGCATTCACTGCAGTCTGTTAGTCTGTAAACAATGTTAAAGGGTTAGTTCGGATTGTTTGCACAGACAAACAAACCTACAAATATCAGTGTAGTGCACGTTGTATCTGTGTTCTGCAGCGTAAAGGACGTTTTTGTCAGAGTCTGGCGGTTTTGAGGAGAGAAAAGCAGAAAGGCTGTGTGACAGCACGGTGAAGAGGTGGAAGTGTTCTGAATATAGCGCACACTTAAACTGATGTTGTTGTTTTTAGGTGTCTAATACGTTTGATGGTTGTGATGCGAGCATGGGGGCCAGAATTAGCGGCGTAGGATGTGTGGTGTGATCGCAATAATTAGCATCATTTTGTCCTGTAATTACAAGAATTCACTATTATCTTATAACAAAGTGTTTATTCAGGTTACCTGATTAAATGCTGAATAATTCCAGATGAAACTTAAGGTTGAACGTGTTTATTTGTCCTTTAGTGACTTCAACAGTTTATACTAATATGTCTGTTGAGCTGCTAAATGCTGCACTACTATGAACCGTACAGTAAATGTGCAAAACAATAAGCTAAATTATGCTACGAAGCTAAAGAGCTGCAGAGTGGGTGTAGTGAGGCGACTAAAAATAAAAATGCTTAGGTCATTTTCTGCATTTCAGTAATCTGACAAAGATGAGCATTTTATACGACGATACAAGATGTGAACTCAGAGGTGTTCGGACAGTTTCATGTGAATTCCTCAAACACAGCTCAACCGAAGGCCCGGTCACACACTCACTGTGAATGAATGAATCTGAGAGAGCAGCACCATCAGGTCTGTTAACGCCCACTGGACATGAAGACATTTAACAAACATGTTTTCATGTCAGTGAACCTGAAACATGTCCCAAAAACAGACTTCTATTTCCTCCTCTGCAGCTTTCATACATGTTCGTAAGACGCTTTGTGTTTCCCGCCCACACGGTGCTGTATGTGGAACTGACAATGTGCAAAATGGACAAATTCCTGATGGCTTGGCAGCAGGTAATAAAAGTGGAATTATGCACTTGTGGCCGATGCTGGGCCACGACTAAGACCATGTGTGTATGGAAACAGTAATCTGCAAAGTCAAGCTCCCAATAACTTGACTCAGAGGTATTACAATCCTGGAAATCCATATTGTATTGCATATTAAAGAGCCCAGCACTCTTTCATGTACGCCAAGGACTTATTAATGCAGCAGGTGAACGCTTAATCTTTCTTTAAAAGGTGAAGAATAGGATTTAAATCATTAATGTGGAAGTGCATTTAACAAAAGGTCTAATTTATGAAAAGGATTAGCGAGCCAAAAGATGTTTCTCATTTTTTATTTGTTATTCAGCCTCAAATACGAAGCAGGTCTTTATGATTTTAACATACCAACACACACACACACACACACACACACACACACACACACACACACACACACACACACACACACACACACACACACACACACACACAGAAGAAAATCCAAAGCCTCTTTTGGTTTTAAAGCTCTGGCTTTTACTTATGGAGCTAATAACAGGGCTTAAAATCAAATGACTTGCATTATTGCCAATGTACAAGGAGGTTCAGGAGGGATGAGCAGTGTGGGATAATCTACTGAAATCACATGTTGCTCTCTCTTCCTGTAACCCAAAGGCTGAAGAGAAGGTCTTGAGAGAAGGTCTTGAGAGAAGGTCTTGAGAGGGTCTTGAGAGAAGGTCTTGAGAGGGTCTTGAGAGAAGGTCTTGAGAGAAGGTCTTGAGAGGGTCTTGAGAGAAGGTCTTGAGAGAAGGTCTTGGGAGAAGGTCTTGAGAGAAGGTCTTGAGAAGGTCTTAAGAGAAGGTCTTGAGAGAAGGTCTTGAGAGAAGGTCTTGAGAGAAGGTCTTGTGAGAAGGTCTTAAGAGAAGGTCTTAAGAGAAGGTCTTGAGAGAAGGTCTTGAGAGGGTCTTGAGAGAAGGTCTTGAGAGAGGGTCTTGAGAGAAGGTCTTGAGAGAAGGTCTTGAGAGAAGGTCTTGAGAGGGTCTTGAGAGAAGGTCTTGAGAGAAGGTCTTGAGAGAAGGTCTTGAGAAGGTCTTAAGAGAAGGTCTTGAGAGAAGGTCTTAAGAGATGGTCTTGAGAGAAGGTCTTGAGAGAAGGTCTTAAGAGAAGGTCTTAAGAGAAGGTCTTGAGAGGGTCTTGAGAGAAGGTCTTGAGAGGGTCTTGAGAGAAGGTCTTGAGAGAAGGTCTTGAGAGAAGGTCTTAAGAGAAGGTCTTGAGAGAAGGTCTTGAGAGAAGGTCTTGAGAGGTCTTGAGAGAAGGTCTTAAGAGAAGGTCTTGAGAGAAGGTCTTGAGTGAAGGTCTTCACATGACGACTAAAGGCTTCTATTAAGTGTCTGATCTTCCAACAACAGAAGAAACACGTTCACTTCATGCAGTTCACCTCAGCCGTGTGTGCAGAGGTGTTTGCTCCTGGCTGTATTCAAAGAACTGGATAATAGAATCAAAGATGGCGGTCGTTCAGTTCAATTAAAATTGCTCATGAGGCCAAAAAGAAGTTCTCGCTTCAGGGTTTTCTTCTGCAGCCCGTAGACTTAACATTGGGAGGATGTCGCACACATGGGAACTGTCTCGGCTCTGGGGAAGTTTTACACTTATAAAACATTCATGGGTTAAAAATGCATAAAACAGAACAAGGAGAAATCATGAGGAATTTACAAAAACAAACAAAATAATCCGGCTCAATCAACATTTACGAGCCACAGAAACGTAGCGACGCGGTGCCGGATCGTAAGCGTGCATCCTGGAGGAAGCTGCAGAGACGGTGGACAAAGTGCAGAATATAACGAGGACAAACAGCAAGCGGACAAAGCTCGTTCCAAAACAAGAGCGATGGCTAAATTTGAATGCAAGCAACAAATCCTACTCATTGTGTATTTAATAACCATCACCAGTCTCTTGTGTAGCGGGGGTCGATGGGGGAAATGCTTTTTGAGGATGTTCCTTTAAGTAAGAAAAGGTTCTTTAGTTATTTGGTGAATCCTTTAGTACGACTTTATTAACTCTCTCTTCTCGGCTGTGGATGCAGATTTCTGCCGTCTGGTTTATTGCTGTCCTCTGCTGACGACATGAAACACTGAGGACTTCACCGCTCAAGTGTTTCCAGCACAGGAGATTCTAACGTCTACTTTGCTACTTAGACTGAGCTTCAGATGCTTTGGCGTCCTCTGCGGTGATGCTGAGGGGCTTTCAGCTGCAGACAAAGAACAGCAGAGGACTCGTCTTCACCTCAGGACACGGGACTGTGTTGAATTCATATCTTTTCTCACAGACGTGCACAGATGCTTACACACACTTTCTTTAAAGTCCTTGACGCTTCCAGTCGCAGCTGCATCATTGCTGGTGATGCACGTGTTGCTTGTGAGGTTTTGGTGCGTTTCTTCCATTTTAATGAGCTTCTCTGTGCCAGCAGTTGTGTCTGTCTGGTGTTTTGTTTTTTTCCCCAGGAAGGAGGGGATGCTGTATAATTAATGAGCAGGTGTTGAATTCACAGCCAGGAAATAGTGCTGATCGCTCACCTTTAAGGACAAACACTTTGTACAGAACGTGGAGCAAAGTGTGAAAGACGAGCGCTGCTTCACGTGAGGAGAGAAAGCTGCAGGATGAAGCTGCCGGCGAGCCCTGAGGAGAGAGAGCGTCGGTCCTGGACAGAATATCAAACATCAGATACTTGATAGTCTTTGCTGAGATCCCGAAATGTTATTTATACCGACTAAAGCTGCTGAAAACAGCCAGGAAGTTTTGTACATTCACAAAGGATGAATCCAGATGTGCAGCAAGGCAGCAGTCACACGTCTTAACTTCTACTGAAGGAACTGCTGCAACATATAACATCTTGTTTATAACTAAATGCCTGCACAACTAATGACATTCCCCATCAGCTGTACAGTGACTTTAGTGCTAATGTTAGCATGCTAACACGCTAAACTACGATGGTTAACATGTGAAACCTGATATCTGTTAGCAGCATGTTAGCGTCGTCATTAGCACGTTTAGCTCGAGGCCTGCATGGCTTGTTTCAACAAAACATTCTTTTCATTCATTCTGGAATATTAAAGCTGCAGTCAGTTAAATAAGCTTTTACACTTTGTCGCTACACGTGCAACATCCTTCAGTTTAGAGGATTACATTAAATAAATGTCTTCTAAGTCACAATCTATCGCTGAAGGAGGAGACAAAGTTTATTTATATATTTGCAGCATCATATGGAGTCCTCTCTTATCGTCAGACATGTTCACAGCACACACAGCTATTATGTTTACAGATCCCAGGAAGTGTGGGGTCCAGTGCTTTGCTCAAAGGCACCAAAGCAGAACTGGCACCTCTTAGAGTACGAGTCCACGCTCCGTATATGGTCCGTTCGGGGACTTGAACCCTCCACTAGGGGGCAGCTGTGGTTCAGCTGTGGTTCAGCTGTGGTTCAGGAGGTAGACAGGTCGTCTACCTCCTGAATAACGTGGTTCGATCCCCAGCCTCTGCAGTCAGCATGTCGAAGTGTCCTTGGGCAAAATACTGAACCCCAAGTCCCTGCGGACGATCTCTGTGGATCTCTGTGGTGACATTCTGTATTACAGGTTTTCTCCAGTGTACACACAATTCTGAAAACTTGAAGCTCATGTATCAAGATTCCTGCCAAACTCAAACACAAAGTCCGTCTGTTGTTGTTGTCTCGACCCCCGCAGTGTAAAAACGCAGCCGAGAGGTGATTGTGGTAAAGATTTATTGAAGTTAAGCACCAAGCTGCCTCTGCAGCATACAACTGAAGTTGCATAAGATACTGTACGAACTCTGAGTAAGCACTTCCAGAAAACAGCACACATCCCCTGACAGGTGAGAGGACAGGAGAGAGGACAGGAGAGAGGACAGGTGAGAGGACAGGAGAGAGGACAGGAGAGAGGACAGGAGAGAGGACAGGAGAGAGGACAGGTGAGAGGACAGGTGAGAGGACAGGTGAGAGGACAGGAGAGGACAGGTGAGAGGACAGGAGAGAGGACAGGAGAGAGGACAGGTGAGAGGACAGGTGAGGAGGACAGGTGGGAGGACAGGTGAGAGGACAGGAGAGAGGACAGGTGGGAGGGGACAGGAGAGAGGACAGGAGAGAGGACAGGTGAGAGGACAGGAGAGAGGACAGGTGAGGAGGACAGGTGAGAGGACAGGTGTCGGACAGGTGAGAGGACAGGAGAGAGGACAGGTGTCGGACAGGTGAGAGGACAGGTGTCGGACAGGTGAGAGGACAGGAGAGAGGACAGGTGAGAGGACAGGAGAGAGGACAGGTGAGAGGACAGGTGAGAGGACAGGTGTCGGACAGGTGAGAGGACAGGTGTCGGACAGGTGAGAGGACAGGAGAGAGGATAGGTGTCGGACAGGAGAGAGGACAGGTGTCGGACAGGTGAGAGGACAGGAGAGAGGACAGGTGAGAGGACAGGTGAGAGGACAGGTGTCGGACAGGTGGGAGGACAGGAGAGAGGACAGGTGAGAGGACAGGAGAGAGGACAGGTGAGAGGACAGGTGAGAGGACAGGTGGGAGGACAGGTGAGAGGACAGGAGAGAGGACAGGTGAGAGGACAGGTGAGAGGACAAGTGAGAGGACAGGTGGGAGGACAGGAGAGAGGACAGGTGAGAGGACAGGTGAGAGGACAGGTGAGAGGACAGGTGATACTGAAAGATTTCAGCAGAATTATCTACATTAACATTTATTTTGAAAGGTCGGCCTGTGGGCTTCAGGAGCTTCAACAATCTTTTCTTTTTTGTGCCGACATACGTCACTAACTTCTGTTTAACAGCACCTTCTTTCTAGACGTCCATGCTTGCAGTTTTTCTAAGAAAAAACAAAACATTTACATTATAAAACATTTAGTCACATTTGAAAAAGTGTCTGAAACAGTAAAAGCCACATGCAGGACTCATGACCTGCGTACCTCTGAAACCCTGCACACCTCCCTGGAGAACTTCAAAGGTTGCATCACAATTTGAACTCATATTTTTCTCACTTTTTCACTGAATGATAATTAAAATTATACAAAGATTCGTGGCACTTTTGTCAGACTTTAAATTGTCTCACGCTCAGACGGAGAGAAGATTAATACACACCGCAGTGGATGCTGTCCTGGAACAGCTGACCTGCACATTTCATTATGAAGCTTGTGGAAACTTAAAACCAGTTATTCTGTGTGTTCGGGGTCATTGATACTGTTTCTACGCTGCACTGATGCTGCTTGAAATGAAAACATGGCTGCCCCCTAGTGGCAGGAGCACCTTTAAACACAAACCCTGAGAAAGAACAGCTTTTATATTCTCCCAGGATGACATTACAGCTGGTAGACGCTCCCCAGCACCCTGACTGAGCAGCTCTGCGTTCTTCATCCACATGTCAACAGGTCAGTTGATCGTGAAACAAAGCAGCGAGGCCAGTCCATCCAAAACACACACACACACACACACACACCCGCCACACCAAGACGTCCATTTAAACAGTTTGTTTTCCATGCTGTCTCTTCACACTAGCTGGCCTGTGCTTTGGAGGCCAGATTCCACTCCCACTCCTCCTGCACCACTTTGTAAAGCTCCATGGTGGCTCTGGCATCCTCCACCGAAGAGTGACCCTTCCTCCCCGTCTGAGGTCACAAGAGAGTTTCACGTCACTTTGGGGACATTTATAAACACTTTGGCTTAAACTTGCTCACAACTGCACGAGGTTCTTCTAAGATGCAGTCATTGAGTTTTATTACTTTGTGACTAAAGTGGATTTCAGACACGATGTTTGTGTTTTCTGGAAAGAACATTTGGTGTAATGAATGTGTGTGCTGGCTTCAGACAGAGGTGCATATTATGTAAATGTTCCTTATGGCTGTGGCAACACTATACTCATACTCATATGCTCATACTTTACTCACGTTTATGTTTTAATGTTAATAGGTTCTGACGGCTTGTTTAAAGGCACAGTATATCACTTATATATAGCAGACCTGCTTTATAATAAAAATGACTCACTTTTTAGAAAGTGGGACGATTAAGGAAAGAGTTAATCTTATAGTCCTCACACTTAACATGTTATAGTTTTGACATTGTGTATATTTGCACTACGATGTACGGCAGCTGCTGCACAACAAATTTCCGCCGAGAATAAATAAAGTTGGAACTTATTTCATCTTCTACCTGGATGTCCCGGTTGAAGATGGCCTTGGTGAGTCTCTTCAGTGACGCACACTCGTTCGCGGCAAAGCCGGCCTTCTGGTTGAGCAGAGGGATGCGAGACGTGTCTCTGGTCAGGACGCCGGGGTGAGAGTAGCCCAGCACCTTGAAGTCGTTGTGGACGGCGTGGCCAATCACCACCTTCCCCATGAGCAGCCTCAGAATCTGCCGACAGAGAAGACGTTCACTCACCGAACATCTGCATGAACTGCTCACTGGTGTTGGACAGTTCAGCCAATGGAGATGAAGGTTAAAGGGACAAAAACAACGCATTCTCCATCTTTCCTGCAGAGCAGTTTATCAATCTAGATTGTTTTGGTGTTGGAGGTATCGGCTGCAGAGATGTCTGCCTCCTCTCTAATATAACGGAGCTAGACGGCATTTCACTTGAGGAGCTCAAAGCGCCAAAAGAAAAACAATTTCTCCTTCCAGAAAGCATGATCCGGTTACTCCACACACCTTCCTGTTAGCAGCTTCATGTAGGAACTACTTCCTTTCTTCTGTATCACTGCGCAGAAAGAAGGCAGATTGTAACCATTAATGGCGTCCTCCTCGGCTGAGCTGTAACTAGCTGCTAGCTGAGCGGATGCACTTTGTTTCTGTCTTCATAACTTGCATATCTTTGTGTTTTGAAGTGTTTGCTATACAAAACAAGCAACTTGATGAGATCAACGTGGGTTTATGAGAAACTGTGAGCGGCATTTCTTTGACTATTTTATTGAACAAATGATTAATAACTGAATCAAAACATTATAGGAGAGCAAAAGTGGAGAACAGTGGAAACAAAAACTGACAACGGCTCAATGTTACGTTCCAATGCAAAACGTTTCTGCAGCGGGAAAGAGAGAAAACACACGTGTAATAAAATGATTTCCTCACCTCCTTCCTGGCCTCAGAGTACGGCATGGCATTGACGAGGTCACTGTGCCGGATGCCGCTCCATCGGGTGCGGTAGTCAGTGACGGGCACGGAGGGGTTGATGAATTTATCGTAAACCACGTCTCCGTCATAGGACACGAGACTGCAGCGTGCGAGCTGGCTGATGCTTCCCTTTAGTCCCGTACCCACCATCTCACAGTCGATAGCGAGGTACTTGGTGGGGATTCCTGAAGATGAGGATTGCGTGGCGGTGGGTCTATGGCTGCTTGATGCTGGGGGGCGGTGGGCAGTGGTCGTTGGTTTGATGTTCCCAGGCCCCTTTGGCTTTTCATGGTGGCCTTTGTCATTCACAGAGACAGTCGAGGAAGGCAGGCTGGGTGCGGATGTCGAAGGCGTGGAGCTACACTGTGAAGCAGAGGCCGTGCTGCTCGGACGAGGTAAACTTTTGTCGTGTGTGGAAGCGGGAAGCGATGGATGCTTTGCAGGTGCTCCATTTTGGCGTGGAGGTGGGTTGTGTCCGCACTTTCCCATTCTGTGGTTGTATTTATTTTTACCCTCCAGGATGCCCCTCTGCTCTAAATCCCGTATCTTTTTACGAAAGCGCTTGTTTTTGTTTTTCCGGTTTCCTGTGGAAGGTCTCCTCTGTGCAGGCTCATCAGAAAGGCTCACGTTGATCACAATATCCGACATTGTTGTGGTCGCAGTCCAGCAGAGGACAAACGTTTCCTCAAAGCAATCGTGCAGATCGGCTTAGTTTGACCTTCTGCTCAACAGGTCTTCACCCTTTGCAGTTCAGTTTGTATCAGCTGACACCAGTGTGCATGTATGGTCCTGTAAAACAAACACAACGTCATCAAACCGTCTTGATTTGCAGGACTTGAATGCATAACTTCTATATAACCTGTGTGCACCCACCTGAGAGCTAAAGCAAGTATTTAAGAGACGCACTTGAATGCATAAGCATATAAAAATAATTTGGACAACGTTGTCTTTTTAAATAATGTTGTAAAGTGTGATGAGGACAATATGTCTCCTACAGGTGGATACTCGTTACCAAAATGTGCAGTTATAACTAGTGATGGAAGTATTCAGATCCTTTACTTACACAACAGTAATAACATCACACTGTGGAAATACTCCACTGCATCCACAACTTACTTGACTAATAAGTTATTATTACCAGCAAATGTAAGTAGTCAAAGTTCAACCTGTTCCTGCTACATTAATGTGTGTGTTACATTAATGTGTGTGTTACGTGTTCCTGTTACATTAATGTGTGTGTTACATTAATGTGTGTGTTACATGTTCCTGCTACATTAATGTGTGTGTTACGTGTTCCTGTCACATTAATGTGTGTGTTACATTAATGTGTGTGTTACGTGTTCCTGTTACATTAATGTGTGTGTTACATGTTCCTGTTACATTAATGTGTGTGTTACATGTTCCTGTTACATTAATGTGTGTGTTACATGTTCCTGTTACATTAATGTGTGTGTTACATGTTCCTGTTGCATTAATGTGTGTGTTACATGTTCCTGTTACATTAATGTGTGTGTTACATGTTCCTGCTACATTAATGTGTGTGTTACATGTTCCTGTTACATTAATGTGTGTGTTACATGTTCCTGTTACATTAATGTGTGTGTTACATGTTTCTGTTACATTAATGTGTGTGTTACATGTTCCTGTTACATTAATGTGTGTGTTACATGTTCCTGTTACATTAATGTGTGTGTTACATGTTCTTGTTACATTAATGTGTGTGTTACATGTTCCTGTTGCATTAATGTGTGTGTTACATGTTCCTGTTACATTAATGTGTGTGTTACATGTTCCTGTTACATTAATGTGTGTGTTACATGTTCCCGTTACATTAATGTGTGTGTTACATGTTCCTGCTGCATTAATGTGTGTGTTACATGTTCCCGTTACATTAATGTGTGTGTTACATGTTCCCGTTACATTAATGTGTGTGTTACATGTTCCCGTTGCATTAATGTGTGTGTTACATGTTCCCGCTGCATTAATGTGTGTGTTACATGTTCCCGTTACATTAATGTGTGTGTTACATGTTCCCGTTACATTAATGTGTGTGTTACATGTTCCCGTTACATTACTGTGTGTGTTACATGTTCCTGTTACATTAATGTGTGTGTTACATGTTCCTGTTACATTAATGTGTGTGTTACATGTTCCTGCTACATTAATGTGTGTGTTACATGTTCCTGTTACATTAATGTGTGTGTTACATGTTCCTGTTTCATTAATGTGTGTGTTACATGTTCCCGTTACATTAATGTGTGTGTTACATGTTCCTGTTACATTAATGTGTGTGTTACATGTTCCCGTTACATTACTGTGTGTGTTACATGTTCCTGCTGCGTTAATGTGTGTGTTACATGTTCCTGTTACATTAATGTGTGTGTTACATGTTCCTGCTACATTAATGTGTGTGTTACATGTTCCTGTTACATTAATGTGTGTGTTACATGTTCCTGTTTCATTAATGTGTGTGTTACATGTTCCTGTTACATTAATGTGTGTGTTACATGTTCCTGTTACATTAATGTGTGTGTTACATGTTCCTGTTGCATTAATGTGTGTGTTACATGTTCCTGTTGCATTAATGTGTGTGTTACATGTTCCTGTTACATTAATGTGTGTGTTAATGTGTGTGTTACATGTTCCTGTTACATTAATGTGTGTTACATGTTCCTGTTACATTAATGTGTGCGTTACATGTTCCTGTTACATTAATGTGTGTGTTACATGTTCCTGTTGCATTAATGTGTGTGTTACATGTTCCTGCTGCAGATGTTTCCCCTCCTTTACATCCTGTTGGTAGTTTAATGTACACAGTGCATCATATTCTATAAGATCATCACATGTTTGTATCTTTGTGTCTGTCCTGTGATAACTACATATCTCTAAAAAGTCAACAAAACAGCCTGTTTTCAACTTTATGAGATGCATTTTCCAGCTGATCCAAGAGGCTTTTTAAAAACTTTATTTAGCTGAAGCAACACATAAAGGAACACTTTCTTTCAGTTTATCACAAACACTCAAAATCACCACATCTGGAGTTACATGGTTTTTGAAAGGTTGGAGAAGAAAAACTGTAATCTGAAAAGTAACTAAAGCTGTCAGATACATTTCGTGGGGTAAAAAGTACAATATTTCCCTCTGAGATGTAATGGAGTAGAAGTATAAAGTGGCATAAAATGTACATTCTAAAGTACAAGTAACATTACCTTGAACGTGTAGCCAAATTAATTAGCTTTATGTGACATGAAACAACCTACATTTGCTTCATGCTCCACACTACTGTACACGTGGTTTACAAGCTACTGACAAAAGACTATGTAGAAACATGTTAAAGTCATAATTAGCTCGTATAAATAAATAAAAAATGCTAACTAGATCTGAGTTTCGTGTTAGCGGATGTTGACGTTAGCCGCTAGCTAACGTTAGCTCACTAGCGCTAACATCACTAAGCTAACTTCGTGTTGGAGGCTGCTGTATATGGTTGTCTCTCAACGGAATATTCAACTACGCGTGTTTGTGAACATAATTAGGTAGATACCGACATATTACCTATTATGTCAAATCTGTGAAAATAACTTTCTAAAATATTAAACCAGACCTGCTGCACACTGTGGACCTCGAGCTTCTTCCTGCTCACAACAAACTTTCCACATCCGGGTCATGCTGCCTTCGCGGACAGCGAGAACATTTGTAGACGAGTTAACTGTCTCACGTGAAATCCCCTTTTCCTATAATATAATATATAATTTAATACTTTTATGAATGCTATATTTTTGTGTTTATGGTGTTGATCATGATATCAAACACCAGAAAGAGTGTTGTTATAATCAGTACAACCAAAGAGTACGACAATATCCAGACTTTAAATTGTCTGATAATAGTCTGTATAAAGGGAAAATATAAATGGAACATTTTAAACTTTTTTAAAGTAAATAAATTCCAGACCTTAAACCTTGAATTATTTTTTAAATAAGTTTATTTGACCTTTCCGGAAATACACCGTTTAATAAATTCTGAATATGTTTTATCCATCTATATCTATATCAGGAAGGTGTACGTACAACCTTCTGTATAATAGTTTAATAGTCATTAAACATTTTGGTTTTCCGAATACATTTGTTATTACATGTTGCTTGTCTTTACGAGCACCTACAACGGAATTAACGTGACGCGCTTGAACGCATCCTACATGTGAAAGATACAATTATGCTAGCTAGCTAGCTGGTAGCTAACCACAACAAGCTTTGTTTGTGCAGGATTTACGTTTTAAATTCCGATTTTAAGTGCTATGCGAGTTATTACGTATCTTTAGACGCACTTCGTCGTAACTGGGAAAAATAACGCAGCGTTAACCAGCTAACAAGTTAGCATTAGTTCGTCTTTATGTTAGTTAGTTAGTTAAACTGGCAGCAGCAGAACACCATGTGAAGATGTTTACATCAAGCCTTTCTGCAGAACAGCAAAGAGAGCTGGCGAAAAGACTCACAACGTTCCTGTCTCAGTACAGCCACGTATCCAACTCCTATATAATTGTGCGTATTGATGACTGACTTGTTACAGTTTACAGCCTTTTAGCTAGATGTTAGATAAGTGAAGTCTTGTAGTGTTTTGAAACAAATATGTTAAGCTTCCACGACAAAACACTGTTATACGATGCATTGCATACTTGATTGTGTACATTTGTAGCTGGATGTTGTTATGTATACAGTCTATGATTGTGCCTCTGCAGTAGTGGGATGTAAGTACATTTAATGTGCAGCACACACATTAATGTAGCAGGAACATGTAACACACACATTAATGCAACAGGAACATGTAACACACACATTAATGCAACAGGAACATGTAACACACACATTAATGTAACAGGAACATGTAACACACACATTAATGCAACAGGAACATGTAACACACACATTAATGCAACAGGAACATGTAACACACACATTAATGTAGCAGGAACATGTAACACACACATTAATGTAGCAGGAACATGTAACACACACATTAATGTAACAGGAACATGTAACACACACATTAATGTAGCAGGAACATGTAACACACACATTAATGTAGCAGGAACATGTAACACACACATTAATGTAACAGGAACATGTAACACACACATTAATGTAACAGGAACATGTAACACACACATTAATGTAACAGGAACATGTAACACACACATTAATGTAACAGGAACATGTAACACACACATTAATGTAACAGAAACATGTAACAGGAACATGTAACACACACATTAATGTAACAGGAACATGTAACACACACATTAATGTAACAGGAACATGTAACACACACATTAATGTAGCAGGAACATGTAACACACACATTAATGCAACAGGAACATGTAACACACACATTAATGTAACAGGAACATGTAACACACACATTAATGTTACAGGAACATGTAACACACACATTAATGTAACAGGAACATGTAACACACACACATTAATGTAACAGGAACATGTAACACACACATTAATGCAGCAGGAACATGTAACACACACATTAATGTAACAAGAACATGTAACACACACATTAATGTAACAGGAACATGTAACACACACACACATTAATGTAACAGGAACATGTAACACATACATTAATGTAACAGGAACATGTAACACACACATTAATGCAGCAGGAACATGTAACACACACATTAATGCAACAGGAACATGTAACACACATTAATGTAGCAGGAACATGTAACACACATTAATGTAACAGGAACATGTAACACATACATTAATGTAACAGGAACATGTAACACACACATTAATGCAGCAGGAACATGTAACACACACATTAATGCAACAGGAACATGTAACACACATTAATGTAGCAGGAACATGTAACACACACATTAATGTAACAGGAACATGTAACACACACATTAATGTAACAAGAACATGTAACACACACATTAATGCAACAGGAATATGTAACACACACATTAATGTAACAGGAACATGTAACACACACATTAATGTAGCAGGAACATGTAACACACACATTAATGTAACAGGAACATGTAACACACACATTAATGTAACAAGAACATGTAACACACACATTAATGTAACAGGAACATGTAACACACACATTAATGTAACAGGAACATGTAACACACACATTAATGTAACAGGAACATGTAACACACACATTAATGTAACAGGAACATGTAACACACACATTAATGTAACAGGAACATGTAACACACACATTAATGTAACAAGAACATGTAACACACACATTAATGTAACAGGAACATGTAACACACACATTAATGCAACAGGAACATATAACACACACATTAATGCAACAGGAACATGTAACACACACATTAATGTAACAGGAACATGTAACACACACATCAATGTAACAGGAACATGTAACACACACATTAATGTAACAGGAACATGTAACACACACATTAATGCAACAGGAACATGTAACATACACATTAATGTAACAGGAACATGTAACACACACATTAATGTAACAAGAACATGTAACACACACATTAATGTAACAGGAACATGTAACACACACATTAATGTAACAGGAACATGTAACACACACATTAATGTAACAGGAACATGTAACACACACATTAATGCAACAGGAACATGTAACACACATTAATGTAACAGGAACATGTAACACACACATTAATGTAACAGGAACATGTAACACACACATTAATGTAACAAGAACATGTAACACACACATTAATGTAACAGGAACATGTAACACACACATTAATGCAACAGGAGCATGTAACACACACATTAATGTAACAGGAACATGTAACACACATTATGTAACAGGAACATGTACACACATTAATGTAACAGGAACATGTAACACACACATTAATGTAGCAGGAACATGTAACACACACATTAATGTAACAGGAACATGTAACACACGCATTAATGTAACAGGAACATGTAACACACACATTAATGTAACAGGAACATGTAACACACACATTAATGTAACAGGAACATGTAACACACACATTAATGCATTAATTTACTGCAGTGAAGTGTATTAATACGTATTCCACCAGTGGATGTGTGAGGTTTTAATCCCCTGACTGGATTGATCTCCCACCTTTAATAACTGTGACTTTGTTATTCCCCTGCAGGAGTTCTTCACTGAAGATCTCTGGCACACTTTGCCCGACACGTGGCAGCCTGTGCTGCAGAACCTGTCGTATCCACAGATTGCAGACCTGTTACTGGAGGCTACACATGGAGAAAGGAGGTACTGCTGGTTTGTTCTCAGGCTCTTTACAAATACGTACTCCAGAGTAACAACAAGAATCTACAACAGAAGCTCAAAATGAGACGAGGAACTGAAGCACAGAGAAGTAAAGAGTTACTAAGTGAAACTTTACAGCAGTGATACTCATTTTCTAATTCACATTTTTATACTTTTAATGTAAATAAGGTAAAGCAAGTTTAGCAGGAGTAAAGCTTCATATTTGATTTCTGCTCCCCGTCTTCTCAGGAAACTGTAGTGAAGTTTGTTTTCTGTAAAGTAAATAAGGAATATGTTTTCAGTTTAGACTTTAGTCTCAGACTGCAGATTAGTTCATAAGGAGTCAAACAATAGATTTAAAGACAGTTCTGAAGTGACTAATGTGGAGGAACACAGGGGTGTGATCTGAATGGCAGCATGAACTGCTTGGTTGACAGAGAGAAAAACATAAAGTACTTCCAGCCTCATCATCTGATCAGTAACCGTGGAGTGTTTGTCGTTACAGATATCCTTCGGTGTGGCCGCTGTCGCTCTTGGCGTTTCGTGCCACCGCTCACTCTCTGGCGTTTCCCAGAGAGTGCAGGCGGCAGTGCGGCGCGCCGGCGGCCGGCTCGCTGAAGCCTGAGGAGTTCCTGTACAACCAGAGTCAGAGCTCTCTGCTGGGACACATATTCAGGAAACATGTCAAACCCAAGAAGCAGCACGAGATCCGCAAGCTGGGCGCGGTACGGGCTTACAGTGATAAGTTAGGAACATGGACTCATAGTCACCACATCAGCTCGCTTTGCATTTTTAACTGTTCCGTGTTATAAAAGGTGAAAGGACTCTAACATGTAGTTTACTGTCGTGCAAATGATAGGAGTTTAAACCATTCGAGTGCTTTTCAAAACTTCAATCTATATTTGGATGCCACTGTTTTTCTGTTAACAGTGTTTTGAATCTGTTTTTGAATCCCAGCTGGTGAAACAACTCTGTGAGCAGACGCACTGCGACAGTGTGGTGGACGTGGGCTCTGGACAGGTATCTTTCTCTCCCTATTAATATTTGTGTTTGGCGAACACTGCGGTGAGAGATCGTAGTTATGTTAGTCGCAGCAGGGATTTTATTCGGTCCTTATTAACTTAAATTTAACTTAAACAAACTGGAGGAAATAGTGCGATTGTTGGGGACTGTTTTCAGCGGCGCATTCATCGGCATTTGGAGCTGTAGTGAGTAGCAGGGCGGTGTGTGTGTGTGTGTGTGTGTGTGTGTGTGTGTGTGTGTGTGTGTGTGTTTATAATGAAGGAACATGTCATACACACACAATACTTGTTATTAAATACATGTATTCACCTTGAGATCATCACACGTTGAATACTGAGAGTTTTCCGCCGCCCGGCTGTAAACAGGGTCACCTGACTCGCTTCCTGTCCTTCGGCCTCGGACTCTCTGTGACCGCCATCGAGGCTGATCACACCCTGGTTGCTATGGCGTTCAAGTTTGACGGAGAGTTGCTGTCGGCCTTGGAGAAGGAAAGGCGGAAAAAGGTTGGTGGCTTTCTGAACGTATTACACACCATCACCATAAACAAAGGTTGGTTTTCAAAGAGCTTTATTTATTTATTATTATACTTTATTTATTTCCTGTTCCTTAAAGACAGAATCATCAATGCAAGTCACACTTCTCACATATTAGTCATTTAACTTCATCTTGATTTAAGATCATCGTTGGTGTTCATTTTCTAATCCTTCTTTAACAACAGGTAAACATCCAGTGTGATACAAGCACCTGGAGATTTAGTGTGCTTTATAAATTATTATTATTATTTTATATATAACCGCCATTCTTTTTGGAATGTACCAAACTAAAGTCATATAGTAAAATAATAACAATTTATTCAAAATGTCAGAAACAAAGGGTCACCTGGAAACAAACTGAAGGGGCTACAGTCACGTGTCAACGCCGTGACATCACGACAGTCATGATTATAGCAGCGCTAACAAGCTTCTATCTGCTGCTGTACATGAAGCTGAACATCTTCCTTCCTCCTAGAACTGCTCCTCTCTGGTCCCCGTCTCACAGTCCTCCCCCCGCCATGTGGCCGGTTGGGTAAACCCCAAGGCATCATGGGAGTCCTTCGTCAAGCAGCTGAGTGCTGCAGGTTGTGTCAATGAAAGTCCTCCGACTCCATCGGGGCCCAGCAAGAAGAGACTGCGAGGCTCTGAGCCTCAGGGGCCTCAGGAGCCTCAGGAGCCTCAGGGGCCTCAGGAGCCTCAGGGGCCTCAGGGGCCTCAGGGGACTCAGGGGCCTCAGGAGCCTCAGGGGACTCAGGAGCCTCAGGGTCACCAGGAGCCTCAGGGGCCTCAGGGGCCTCAGGGGACTCAGGAGCCTCAGGGTCACCAGGAGCCTCAGGGTCACCAGGGGCCTCAGGGGCCTCAGGAGCCTCAGGGTCACCAGGAGCCTCAGGGTCACCAGGAGCCTCAGGGTCACCAGGGGCCTCAGGGGCCTCAGGAGCCTCAGGGTCACCAGGAGCCTCAGGGTCACCAGGGGCCTCAGGGGCCTCAGGAGCCTCAGGGTCACCAGGAGCCTCAGGGTCACCAGGAGCCTCAGGGTCACCAGGGGCCTCAGGGGCCTCAGGAGCCTCAGGGGCCGTCTCCTGCGGTCCACACTTCTTCATGTTGTGGTTCCACAGAGGATTCATCTGCTGAAGAACGCAGCTCGTGTGTCTCGTGTGTCTCGTGTGTACGTCCTGGGGAAGGCAGCCAGCGGGGCCACCCAGACTTTGTCCTCACCGGCCTCCACGCCTGCGGTGACCTCAGCGCCACCCTCCTCCGCCACTTTGTCAGCTGCCCACATGTGCGCGGCATCACCTCCGTGGCATGCTGCTACATGAAAATGACGACCAAAGAAAACCCTAACCCTCCAGGACTGGTAGCGCCTCCGCAGTCAGCGGGCGAGCAAGCGCTCCCCTCAGAGTTTGGATACCCGATGAGCTCCTGGGTGGGGGGGCTGCCGGGACATCAGCTGTCCTATAAGGCGCGGGAGGGGGCGTGTCATGCTGTTGAGGACTATGCGCAGAGGCTTCGGGAGGAAAGCGAGCTGCTGAGGGCGCACTGTTATCGGGCCACGCTGGAGGCCTTCATCAGGGACACGAGGCCGGATCTGCGCCGGGCAGGAATCCAGACAATAAAGAAATCCCACTTCCTGCCGTTCACAGAGTGAGTGGACGCTGCAGCAGACTCATGTTCAACAATATACATCATGGGCACTCTTTGAGAATGAAGTCCTCCTCCGTCTACTTCCCTCTCAGGTACGCCCGGCTGGGCCTGGCTCGGGTCGGCCTGCCCCCCGGGTTGCCTCTGGACCCGGAGCAGGTGGAGGCCATGTTGAGGCAGCAGCGCAGGGTGGTGGTGTACTTCAGCCTGGCCCTGCTGCTGGCTCCTGTGGTGGAGACGCTGGTGCTGCTGGACAGGATGATCTACCTGCAGGAGAACCGTGAGTTCACCGTCGCACCGATTCAAATAATCTCTTTGTATTTGCTTTTCCGTAACTGAAGCCTCGTGTCTCCGCAGGTGTGGACAGTCAGCTGGTTCCTCTCTTCGACCCAAACTTTTCTCCAAGAAACTTTGTGCTGGTGGCTCTGAAGGCTCGTGGACACGGAGGAGAACATGGGGATCTTAAATCAAACTTTATTAGTCACTGAACTCAAGATGACAAAAGTCTATTTGTCTTGAAACAAGGAACCCAAGTCTTATGGTTACTGTGATCTCCTGCAGCTCGTGTCTCTCCTGCAGCTCGTGTCTCTCCTGCAGCTCGTGTCTCTCCTGCAGCTCGTGTCTCTCCTGCAGCTCATGTCTCTCCTGCAGCTCGTGTCTCTCCTGCAGCTCGTGTCTCTCCTGCAGCTCGTGTCTCTCCTGCAGTCTCCTCCTCAGATGTGCTGCTTCACGGGGATGCAGGAACATGCTGGACCTCTAAACATCTGGCTGCTGTAAAGTCCACTCAGTTCTGCTTCTTAGAATAAAGATTTATTTCACTTCGTACCAAAATGTAGTTTTTGAAAAGTTTCAGTCTGGGATTAATTGTTGGACTGACGTAGATCTACAGACACATCTGCTGAATGTCCTGGATATTGATTGTTCTGTTGTTGTTGTTGAGTTTCTGGTCACATCGCTCCTGCTCAGTTACAGACGAGCTCACAGTGCTCCACACACTTCTGCTCAATGAATGAATTCATCTCGTTAACAAGGCTAGAGCTTTCTTCTGCCTCCGCTGAGGAACGCCTGCACAAACGTCCACTTAGACTCAGGCATGAACTGATTTGATGTTGGGGGTCAAAGGTCACTAACCTCACACATTTGTTTTGCCCATAACCCAAGAATTCATACGCTAATTATGACAATTTCACACAAATGTCTAACAGGGTGAAATGTTGAAGTGACTTCTCCGTCAGGCGGAGGAAGACAACACAAGGTGATTCTGGTTATCTTATAAACTAAGAACCTGATATTTGAGGACTTTGACTCTCAGCAGGGAGTCAGTATCTGTCCACCTTCTCTCACGCTGCCGTCTCTTCCGTCTCCAGCAGAGAATCAACACGAGGCCACATGGCGGTGTGTAATACTGGAACTGTGCACACACAGTCGTCTTTTAAATATCGCAACATGTTGACACTTTATTTTCTCGATCTTATTCGTGTTGAAATACTTTCCATCCAGAAATGTCTTGTGCCAGCCTTTGTGCAATAACCCCCCCCCACCAGGTTACACAGAAAGCACAATCACAACCAGATGTTGCTCCTTACGATGCATGCATCCCTCAGAACAGGGCTGCTGCTCTGAGACCAGTTTGGCTCTCGTTTAGTGTTCAGCATCTTACTGATATGTGACCTGAGCAGTGGTCTTAAGTCAGCGCCTTGTTTGGAGAGACTCCATTCGTGGACTCGTACTCCACCTCCTCAGCAGAGCAGCACAAACGCACTGGTACCAAACCTCCTTTGTTAACCAGCACAGGGCAGTTCCTCACATTACTGAGAGCCATGAAGCATTTGGTCTTAGTGGTTTTGTGTTTGCTGCCGTCTCTGCAGCCGGCTCACAGCAGGACAAACTGCAAGCCGGTGACCTCCAGCTTTTGTCAGGGTTTGGGGTACACCACTACCCTCCATCCGACCGGAGCAACGGGCTTCAACCTGCAGCAGACGGGTCAGATTGTGGCGACCGCTTGCTCTCCGAACATCGCCACAGTCATGTGCCGTGTCGTTGTGCCCGAGTGCGACTCGGAGAATAACAGCCGGATGAAGCCGTGCCGAGCTCTCTGCGAGAAGGTCAAGACCGACTGCGAGTCGACCCTCAAAGCCAAGAGGTTGATCTGGCCGACGAGACTCCGGTGTGAAGATTTACCAGCGTCTAACTGTGTGCAGGTCAGTACGAAACCATCAACTCTTGTTTGTTTTTTAGTTTTTTACAATATAGAATAGAATCCGTGCATTCTGTTTCAGTTTAAAAGCCCAAATCCACCTTGTGAAATATTCCTTGAGGAGGTTCATCTCTCAATGCATCTCTTCTTTAAAGTACCTTCAGCATCCTTCTTCTTGTACTTCCCACCATTTGTTTATTTTATTTCTTTATATTTAGCCTACTTATGCATGTTTTATTATTTTATTTATAAAATGTCTCTTTCTGAGAGTTCTGGTGTTTTTAAAGTGAAAAACAATGTGTACGTGTACTTTGTAGTTGTCGTTTGAATAATAGTTTTTCGTTTATAAATTACAGACTCGTTAGAAACTAGTTTGTCATTTTGGGAAATACACTTATTTACTTTCTTGGTGAGATTGAGACGAGACGATAGACACCTGTCATTCTGTGCGTTAAATTATGAAGCTACAGCTAGGTTAGATTAGCTTAGCATAACGACTGGAAACAGCTAGCTGGTCTCATGTCCAAAGGGAAGTAAAGCTCAATGATTAGCATGATGTATCTTGTTTGTATAAATGTATAAAAAGTGTATAAAACGTAATTTTGTGCTTTAAGACGAATCATCGGCGAAGAAATAGTCGGATACATAACGCCTTCTAAAACAGCAAATGTTATTTTTATTTGGACTCTAGCTGCTGATTGGTGATCTTTAGAGGTGCTGGTAGGAGGTGTATTTTGTTACAGAGCCAGGCTAGCTGTTTCCAGTCTTTATGCTAAGCTAAGCTAACATCGCTGTAGCTTCATGTTAAACTGATAACTATGAGAGCGGTACTTTATACTTCTGCTTTTTACTCCACTACATTAATCTGACAGCTTTAGATTTTACACATAAAATCAGTTAAAAAATATTATGCATTCTTATAAGCAACAGTATATTAAGTAGTCCGACGATGACATCATTAACATGCTGCTTTCATAAATGCATCAATATTACTAATATATATGACAATATATATGACACAGTATGTTTTAAAGCTAATAGTTTTGTACTTTTACTTGAGTAAAGGTCTCATAACTCCTCCACCTCTGGTGTCAGTATGGGGTCATTGTGAGGTCACACCACAGCGGCATCTGAAGGACTGACTTGTGTTTCTGTTCTTCCAGGGTCAAGACACCGCTGTAACCCAAACCTCCTCTGCAACATGTGAGGAAATCCGTGTCCCTCTCTGCAGAGACCAGCCGTACACTGAGACCGTGCTGCCTAACATTCTGGGCCACACAACTCAGGAGGATGCCGGCCTGGTTATAGCCACGTATTCACCCCTGATACAAGTGGAGTGCTCCCCTCATCTGAAGCCCTTCTTGTGCTCCATCTACATTCCTAAGTGTGTGTCGGGAACACCTCGCACTCCCTGCAGGACGCTCTGCGAGCAGGCGAGGTCCGGCTGTGAATCACTGATGAACAAGTATGGCCTCCTGTGGCCAGAGGCCCTCAGGTGTGAAGCGTTTACCACAGAGTCCTGTGAACACGTGAGTCTGCTCGTTGTTTTACTTTTGAGATGTCTTTGAAGCCTTTTTAAAAATAATACATATATTTGTCGAGCACAATTAAAAAACAAGTCACACAGTGTTCATCGATATAGTCCATCATCAGAATAGTTGGTTCAACAATTTCTGTAACTTTTCTGTCGTAACTGAAAACGTGCACGTTATCCTCGCAGTCACACCGCATCAAGTGTCGCTCCTCTCTCTGCCGACAGTCCGACAACACGTCGTGTTAACTAGTTGTGTTGGAGCAGAACCCAACCTTAGCCATGCTCAGGTCCACCGCAGGGCACGTCGGCTCCCGGCGGATTACGAGACAATGTGCCGCTGGGCAAACACATGCAAAAGGCGCCACCACCTCTCATACAGGGAAGACACGTACACTTTAAAGTTGTTTAGCCTGTTGTTGTTGTTGTTTTGTGCCACTTTGCAGTTGTCACGTATTTTTTTTGGCATCTTTTTGTAGCCTTTTGGTCTCTTTGAAGTTTCTTTGTGGTCATTTTGAGTCTCTTCCTGGTTGGTACGTTTCTCTTTGAGAGACATTTTGGGCCTGTTTAATAATCCACCCATGCTCTCCAGCTGTCATGATTGGTTTCTATATCCTGTTTTATTTTGAAGTGTTCACTCCCCCTTATGTCATGTCTACTTCCTGTCTGTGTGTTTTCCCTCTGTGATTGTTGATTCGTTTGGTGTCTGTGTATTTAGCCCTGTCTGCCCCAGTGTGTTTTGTGGGATTGTCATTTGATGTCAGGTCGTGTTCTGCTCGTGTTCTGCTCGTGTTCTGCTCGTGTTCTGCTCGTGTGTGTTCTGCTCGTGTTCTGCTCGTGTGTGTTCTACTCGTGTTCTGCTCGTGTTCTGCTCGTGTTCTGCTCGTGTGTGTTCTACTCGTGTTCTGCTCGTGTTCTGCTCGTGTTCTGCTCGTGTGTGTTCTACTCGTGTTCTGCTCGTGTTCTGCTCGTGTTCTGCTCGTGTGTGTTCTACTCGTGTTCTGCTCGTGTGTGTTCTGCTCGTGTTCTGCTCGTGTGTGTTCTACTCGTGTTCTGCTCGTGTGTGTTCTACTCGTGTTCTGCTCGTGTGTGTTCTACTCGTGTTCTTCTCGTGTTCTGCTCGTGTTCTGCTCGTGTTCTGCTCGTGTGTGTTCTACTCGTGTTCTGCTCGTGTGTGTTCTGCTCGTGTTCAGCTCGTGTGTGTTCTGCTCGTGTGTGTTCTACTCGTGTTCTGCTCGTGTTCTGCTCGTGTTCTGCTCGTGTGTGTTCTACTCGTGTTCTGCTCGTGTTCTGCTCGTGTTCTGCTCGTGTGTGTTCTACTCGTGTTCTGCTCGTGTTCTGCTCGTGTTCTGCTCGTGTGTGTTCTACTCGTGTTCTGCTCGTGTGTGTTCTGCTCGTGTTCTGCTCGTGTGTGTTCTACTCGTGTTCTGCTCGTGTGTGTTCTACTCGTGTTCTGCTCGTGTGTGTTCTACTCGTGTTCTTCTCGTGTTCTGCTCGTGTTCTGCTCGTGTTCTGCTCGTGTGTGTTCTACTCGTGTTCTGCTCGTGTGTGTTCTGCTCGTGTTCAGCTCGTGTGTGTTCTGCTCGTGTGTGTTCTACTCGTGTTCTGCTCGTGTTCTGCTCGTGTTCTGCTCGTGTGTGTTCTACTCGTGTTCTGCTCGTGTTCTGCTCGTGTTCTGCTCGTGTGTGTTCTACTCGTGTTCTGCTCGTGTGTGTTCTGCTCGTGTTCTGCTCGTGTGTGTTCTACTCGTGTTCTTCTCGTGTTCTGCTCGTGTTCTGCTCGTGTTCTGCTCGTGTGTGTTCTACTCGTGTTCTGCTCGTGTGTGTTCTGCTCGTGTTCAGCTCGTGTGTGTTCTGCTCGTGTGTGTTCTACTCGTGTTCTGCTCGTGTTCTGCTCGTGTGTGTTCTGCTCGTGTTCAGCTCGTGTGTGTTCTGCTCGTGTGTGTTCTACTCGTGTTCTGCTCGTGTTCTGCTCGTGTGTGTTCTACTCGTGTTCTGCTCGTGTTCTGCTCGTGTTCTGCTCGTGTGTGTTCTGCTCGTGTGTGTTCTACTCGTGTTCTGCTCGTGTGTGTTCTGCTCGTGTTCTGCTCGTGTTCTGCTCGTGTTCTGCTCGTGTGTGTTCTACTCGTGTTCTGCTCGTGTTCTGCTCGTGTTCTGCTCGTGTGTGTTCTGCTCGTGTGTGTTCTACTCGTGTTCTGCTCGTGTGTGTTCTACTCGTGTTCTGCTCGTGTTCTGCTCGTGTTCTGCTCGTGTGTGTTCTGCTCGTGTGTGTTCTACTCGTGTTCTGCTCGTGTTCAGCTCTACCCCGGATTGGTTTGTGTTTTGGTTACTTTGTATTTGTATTCTAGATTCGGCTTTGTTTTAATAAAGCTCGCTTTTTGTTAAGTCCTCGTCATACATTCTGCTTGTGGGTCCTCACCTTTATCACACCGTGACACCAGCGATATAAAGCCAGACAAAATAACTTGCATAATAAGTTCCCCACAGATAAATCCTCATTCTTTAAAAGGCACTGGGAGCAGAAGGGTGCAGTTCATGAAAACTACATCAACAAATGATTCAGAATTCACTGGTTTATGTTTCTGTTCCTCCAGAATCAAGACTTCAGTTTAACCCAAACCTCCTCTGCAACATGTGAGGACATCAGTGTCCCTCTCTGCAGAGACCTGCCGTACACTCAGACTGTCCTGCCTAACATTCTGGGCCACAGCAAGCAGGAGGATGCCGGCCTGGAGATACATCAGTTTTTCCCGATGGTAAAGATGGGGTGCTCCCCTCATCTGAGGCCCTTCTTGTGCTCCATGTACATTCCTGAGTGTGTGTCGGGAATACCTCGCCCTCCCTGCAGGACGCTCTGCGAGCATGCACGGTCCGGCTGTGAGCCACTGATGGCAAAGTTTGGATTCCAGTGGCCAGAAGCCCTCAGGTGTGAAGCGTTAACCACAGAGTCCTGTGAACACGTGAGTTTCCTCCAGCATGAAGATGAACACAAGTGTCTCAATCAACCAGGCGGAGGTGTTAATGTATTGTTCCCTGAAATAGTTTTTATGGTACTATATTAGTAGGTTTTACATATACAGATCATTAGTTTAGGTGTGTAATGGTGCAATAAAACACAATAAAAGACATTTAAATGTAACAAATATAGAATTATTATAAAATCTAAAATGTAGAAACATAAATATACAAAAAAAGGTAATAAAATAAGAATATAAACTATAAAATATACAATTTATCTGAATTAAAAGTGGAAGAAGTGGTAGTATTGTACAACGATGTGTGTTAATGTAACGCAAATGTAAATGTAAAGTGTTATAAATAAAGTTGTATGTGTTGCAAATAAAGGAAACCATCCGTAGTGGTGTCCTCATGACGTTTTCCATCAACATGGACGTAGTCTTTGTGCCTGTTCGACCGCAGCCACATTGTACGCTTGTGTCTCGCTGCAGTACGGAGTGGGCAGCAGCGGGGGCGTCTGTGAGCCCATCACCATACCCATGTGCCAGGGCCTCTCCTACAATCAGACCATCACTCCAAACCTCCTGGGACACACGAGCCAAAGAGAAGCAGTGGTGAAGATGTCCTTTTTCAACGCCATGGTGCAAACTATGTGCTCGGTGGACGTGCGCCTGTTCGTGTGCATGGTGTACGCCCCCCAGTGTGTGGCGGGGGAAGTGCAGCGGCCCTGCAGGTCTTTCTGTGAGAGGGCCAAACGGGGCTGTGAGCGTGTGATGAGCAGCTTTGGCGTTTCCTGGCCAAATGATCTGCGGTGCAACTCGTTCCCAGAGGAAATGTGCGTCTCAGTAAGTGACGGACAGATTCAGATTCAGTTTGATGACGTGATCGTTGGATTCTTTACTTTACATCCTTTTCCTTTTCTTTCACAGGAAGACAGCAGGCCTGATGTGAGTGTTTTCAAAGACTTTTAATTCTAATGATCAGAATATAAAATGTTGACTTCTTGCTTGAATGATACAAACTTCACAGGGACTCTAGAAGGTCAGAAGCTCCACATGGTGCCTTTAATCAACACGAAAGACTGGACCAGCAGCTGGAATACTGCTTTTGGAGAACATAAAATACTTTTCACTTGCTATTTCAGTGCAATAAACCCGTATATATATATATTTGCACTGACTGTACCCCCCTCAGTTATCGCAGGTTGTGTGACGCAGATCTTCTTCCTCTAACGTTGTTTCCAACAGACGCTGAATGCTGAAGGCGTTGTCGCTAGGCTGAACGCCGGGGGATACTCTGTCCGTGGCAAATGTCAGTTTATTTTTAACACTATTTAATCATCTCAATGATACGTTTTTACTCGTTAACGTGTTTGTTCTCCCCGGTGCAGCCCTGAGTCTGATGACGGCCCGCCTCCTGTTGACTCTCATGGACGTATCCTTTGCAGCTCTGCAACACGTCACCGCACGTTTCTTTAATCTGCTCAGTATTTACAGACGTGTTTAGTTTTACACACGTCTGGAAGCAGCGCAGTGTCTCAACAGGAGGCACCGAGCTGCTCTGCAAGATTTGAGCTTTGATTCTTCATTTGACTGCAATAAAAGCAACTATGCATTAAGGTAAGTAAGTAAAACACAGTTACAAAGTGCTTCACACACGCAAACTTAAGTTAAAATAGTTACAGTATAAAACAATGACCTCTTCTCTGCAGACCTCACGTCACACCTTTACTGCGGCTCCCTGTTAGTTGATTACTCTTCAGGCTCTTCAGGACCGGCCTCCAGAATATATTTGAGATCTTGTAGCAGAGCTCTTCTGTCTCTTCTCAAGCGTTGAATTGTTAAGCACAATGCATGTTTGATTGTAGAGCATTTATTAACTAACATTAGGTAGATTTGATTGGTGGCGTTGAAGCTCTTTACCTCAGCGCTCTCAGGCAGACCGGACTGGAGACCTGGACGTGGTGGAGGTCTTCAAGCTGGAGCACTATGTGGCTGTTGTCCGAAGGGAGTATGTTGAGAGCTACGAGAGCAGGACCCCGCCCTCTGTCACACAAACCCAAATGAAGAAGGCTCTGTCTGCCCGCGGTAACACTTCCTGTCTCTAGTAGAACAGTGAGGTTCTCTCAGCGATGATGTTAAAGACCGTTGTTGTCTTCATCCTGCAGATATCGAGTTAGACGATGAAACCTTCCGTGTGCTTTGGCTCGGGTACAGAGGGGGCATCGACTACGACGACTATGTGGCCGTCACCACAAAACTGCAGATCCTCAGAGGTAATGGAAACCAAATTTGCACACAACATGCAGTTACCCAGTACATCGACTTACATACTGCACTTAAGTACAATTATGGGGTACTGTTTCTATGTTCTGCTACTTTACACTAATATTATAACTTTTGACTGCACTACATTTATAAAAAAATGTAAGTTACTTTCCAGATTCATATTACTACAAATTCCATCCATCCATCGTCTACCTCTTATCCGGGGTCGGGTCGCGGGGGCAGCAGCTCCAGTAAGGAACCCCAAACTTCCCTTCTCCGGGCCACATCCTCCAGCTCCGACTGGGGGATCCTGAGGCGTTCCCAGTGAGGAGATATAATCTCTCCACCGAGTCCAGGGTCTTCCCCGGGGTCTCCTCCCAGCTGTACCTGGAACACCTCCCTAGGGAGGCGCCCAGGTGGCTCCTCACTAGATGAACCACCTCAACTGGCTCCTTTCAACGTAAAGGAGCAGCGGCTCTACTCCGAGTCTCTCCTGATGGCTGAGCTTCTCACCCTATCTCTGAGGGAGACGCCACCCGTCTGAGAAAACACATTTCGGCCGCTTGTACCCGTGATCTCGTTCTTTCGGTCATGACCCAGCCTTCATGACCATAGGTGAGGGTAGGAACGAAGATCGACCGGTATATCGAGAGCTTTGCCTTCTGGCTCAGCTCTCTTTTCATCACAACGGTGCGGTAAAGTGACTGTAGTACCGCCCCCGCTGCTCCGATTCTCCGGCCAATCTGTCGCTCCATCGTCCCCTCACTCGCGAACAAGACCCCGAGGTACTTGAACTCGTTGGAGTTCATGGGGGGAAAACTCTGACTGTTGTTTGTGCCTATGCCCCAAACCACAGTTCGGAGTATTCGGCCTTCTTGGAGACCCTGAATGGAGCCCTGCAGGGGGCTCCAGTAGGGGACTCCGTAGTCTTGCTGGGAGACTTCAACGCACACGTGGGAAACGATGGAGACACCTGGAGAGGCGTGATTGGGAGGAAGGGCCTCCCTGATCTAAACCCGAATGGTCGTTTGTTATTGGACTTCTGTGCTAGTCATGGAATGGCCATAACAAACACCATGTTCGAACATAAGGATGCTCATAAGTGCACGTGGTACCAGAGCACCCTAGGCCAAAGGTCAAGGAGACCCCGGGGAAGACCCAGGACTCGGTGGAGAGATTATATCTCCTCACTGGGAACGCCTCAGTATCCCCCGTCAGAGCTGGAGGATGTGGCCCGGAGAAGGAAGTCTGGGGTTCCTTACTGGAGCTGCTGCCCCCGCGACCCGACAAGCGGTAGACGATGGATGGATATATACATAAAATAAATAATGTACATATATATTATTAAAATGATACACATTAATGCATCAATAATTATAATCCAGTAATAATAATATTAATTATTTTGAAATAATGTTTTCTGCAAATTATTTTAATTTTATTATAGTATTTCTACACTGTAGTATTACTAGTTGTACTACACTCACTTTAAGCAGGACTCTGTATATATATATATATATATATATATATATACTTATATATATATATATATATATATATATATATATAAGTATATATATATATATATAAGTATATAGTGAATCCACAGAGGAAAAGAACAACTTTAAAAATACAGTTTCAAGCAAACATGATGAATTAATCCCACAGACTGTCTGAGCGTTAAGAAGAGGAGTCTTCTTGTGTTGATTGTTGTATGCAGCAGATTCTGCACATACACAGATGTGTACATTGTGGATTAGGGTTATATATATCTATATTCAGTAATATTAATATTTGCTTCCTGTCTCAGAACGTTTCAATGCTCATCTGCTGACATTACCGTGTGACTGCCAAGTGGCCAGCTTCTCTTTCAAGCAGGTGAGTCGTACTAGATAAACACAATCAGGAGCAACGTGACAAAATATCAAATATATACATATAGATATTATATATATTAATATAATAATTATATTATGTCTTTTTTAAATTGTATTTCATTTTAATTGGACAATTACTTTTTTTTTCTGTGACAATTGAGCTTCCCTGGTTTACTATTATTATTATTATTATTATTATTATTACTATTATTATTATTATTACTATTATTATTATTATTACTATTATTATTATTATTATTACTATTATTATTATTATTATTATTATTATTATTATTATTATTATTATTATATATATTTCTTCTCTTTTCAGTTCATGAAATCAGCCATAATCTGAGGATCAAAGCGAAGCTGAATGGAGGACGAATGTTGTCTTTAGTAGCGTTTAGTGTTTGTAGCTGTAGAGACCTTATATGTGGTCATGTATCATTTTATCATCATTAACAAAACTTTATTGTTCAAGTGCAGAAACACAAAAACACTGAAGTTCAGCTGTCGTCTGGAGATAAGTGTGTTTTCAGATCACAGATGTGAATTCTGCAAAATTGTTACATAAAAAAAACTTGATAAAGCGTTGTTTACGTATTCTGCTTTTTATTTTTCTTTGGCAAAGAAATCTGATAAAATTGCAGATGTTTTCAAAGTGGGAGAACACAAAAGATTATAGAATACTTAACGTGTTGAAATAGTTCAGAGATAAAGTCTTTTCTTTACTGAATAATAAATGATCAGTCTTAAGATGTCAAACATCAATATTAGGCTCAATGGTTGAGTGTCTACGGCAGGGGTGTCAAACTCATTTTAGTTCAGGGGCCACATGCAGCACAACACCTGACGGGCCGCTGGCCGCATGTTTGACCCCCCCGTCTACTGGATCAAATACCATAATCATGATCCCACAGGCGGCACACAGGATCTGTTTTGGGACAACAATCTCAGACTTTGAAAACCTCTGGTCTAACCTCTGGTCTATTGTATTAAGACTTCTCATTACAAGCATTCATCGAGTTAAATGTCAGAATACAGACAAAAGGAAACTTTACATCTACATACAGTGTGTGTGTGAGTTCAGTTATATATACACACTACTATATCATTCACAGAAAACGTCCCATAAAACCTCAAGCTTGTTAAATCTGCATCCACTTCTACTAAGAGCTCTTATTAGAACAATGCATTGATAGACAAAGAAACACGAGCACTATGTGAGTCACAGCAAATACAAACCAAAGAGAAAGAAACCACGTAATTATGTGAATAATATGTGACCGCCCTAATTCCAACACATATTTAATACTCATTATTATTGCATCCTTTAACAATAAGTAAGTTTACTGCAGGCCACATGGCCTTAAATTGAATACAAAGCCTTTGTTATGGAAAGTGTCACGATGAAAATAAGTAGATGTGTGGATACGATATATATATATATATATATTTATATATATATATATATATATATTTATATATATTTGTAATGTATAACATGTATTTTATAACATCACTTATTACAAGAGTGGATGACAGATAAATGTCCAATAATCAATGTATTTGTCAAAACAGCATCATTAAGCAAAATCAAGACATTTTAATTCATGAACTATATACTATATATATATATATATAATGTAATATAGCCGATGCTTGCATTCCTCTGATTTCATGTTTCTTTTAAGAAATCCTTAATGTTTCGTTGTAAATGTAATATATAATAATAATTATATGATAATAATTCCCTCTGGTCTGCAGAAATGTTGAAAAATCTGCATAATAGTTTTCAACATTTCTGCAAGAGAGCCTCGAGCACTTCATAATTTGAAGGTGGGACAGTCCTAATCCCTCACGGATTTTAGCGGAAACACGCCTCAAAGTCCGTGAGTCTGTGAGTGTGGACATTGGGAGGGGGCCTTTGCTTTTATCTAACACAAAGACACTGACGAGTTTAGTGGGTCCATCCTCATCCTGAAGGCCGGGTAGACTGGCTCGGTGAACGTGGTGTGGAAGGTGTAGATGTGGGTCGCTCTTTCAGAGGAGATTCTGTAGAAGGACAGAGTGCCAGCAGGCCAGTCCAGGTACACTCCCAGTGTGTTTGAGGGGGGGATAGGGATGGATGCTTTGATCTTACTGTGCAGGCTAGAGTAACCATCAGAGAAGCAGCTCAGACTCCAGGACTGATCATTCCTTCCAAGACAGCAGTCGTCATTGGTTCCTCTCCTTTTCATTCCTCCGTAAGCCACTCCTATATAAACATGACCTTCCCATTGGACCTCCCAGTAGGAGCGACCATCCAGACCAGCTGTACACAGCAGCTGTTTCCAGTAGTCAAATCTCTCTGGATCATCAGGATATGGCTGCGTCTCTTTCCTCAGCCGTCACCTTCCTGTTGTTGTCAGACAGCTGGAGCTTTCTGTGTGCTGTCTTTGGGTCCAGTATGAGTGTACGGGAGTCTGATGGAGAGAACAAGACAATATTAGTGGTGTCACTGTGAGCATATTAGCATGGTGATGTTAGCATTTAGCTCAGAGCATAACTGAGGAGCTGCATGACTGTAGATGCCAGGGCCCATTCACACCTTCCTCATTTGGTCCGGACTTTCAGAATTTTCAATTTGATCCAAACAAAAAATTACAGGACCAAACTGCCGAACAATAGTCCGACGAAAGAAGCGGTCTCGGTCTGGATCAAACTGAACCATGGTTCGGTTCATTTCTAGTGTAGTGTGAAATGCAAGTTGATAGTTCAGACTTTCGACAAATTACAGGAAGTTCGCGAAGGCTGTCGTCAGAACCGAGAAAAGGTTGTGGTAGCACACGGGGGGAGGAGAACAGATGTTAAGCTGACATTTGGTGCCACAACTTTATTAAGAGTAAGTTGGAAAAACCTCCGACACTTATCAAAGATTTTCTGAGAGAATGAGAGAGAGGACGATCAATGTCAAGTATCGGGAAACGCAGCTCACGTAGATGACGACAGGAAGTAGGTATGTCATGTGGAGTTATTTAGTGCGCTTGCTTTATTGAAATGTTAAATCAAAACTAACTGACAAACAAGCAAAAACGTGAGCTTTGTTTCGGTGCTTAGCTTGGCCTTTCAGCGGTGAAAAGGCCCTTAGTCTTGTTTACAGGAAATAAATCGTTAGCACTTGCTAGCATGGGTTGTAGTAGAAAGACAGTTACTCTGCTGTCATCAGTGGGGAGTTCATTCCACCACTGTGGAGCCAGGACAAAGATAAGTGACCACAGTGTCCATGAAGTATCGGGAGGCCAATTATAAAGAAGTAGAGAAGCCCAATGGTGATGTATAGACTTTGACATTTAGTGCAGTTTATTTGACAAAGATTCCAAAAACAGTAGTAAAAAAATAAAAGGTATTAAGTTATTGTTAGGGATTTTTTCCATCGTGGTCTCTGATGTTCCATCAGTCCATCCTTGCCGATGGAGAGTCATTGGAGGTAGGAAGGAGTAGGAGGAGTTCCCTTCACTGCCCTGGACACTATGGCCAGAGTCTTAAACTATATGCCAGCTGCAACATGGAGCCAGTGTAGTGAACAGGGAGGTAAGTGGTGAAGGAATACTCAGTAAGAATAAACACAAGATGGGCAGCAGCATTGTGGACTAGTTGTAGCTCTGACATGGAGGAAGGAGTGACCCCTCGGGTAGGGTGCAAGCAGAGAGTCTAAGAAACCAAACCTTTCAAGGGTGAAGAAGAGGATTTTCCAGTTTCAGGAAGGAAGAACATTTTGTCGATCAAAATCAATTGTGTACTATCTCTTCTAATTATTAGAAGAAACACACTTACACTTCTTCAGACCAGATTGTATTGACTGGTGTCCATCATGGTCCATCCTGGTGCAAAAACAAAGTCAGATCAGAACTTAATGACTTTCTCTAAACAACTTGTATTTGCTTATTTTGACCTCCTGACTCAAACAAACTCAACCTACACCCTAATCTTTCCATACCTGAGAGTCCCCAGTGTCCAGCTTGGATCCTGCAGTCCAGCAGAAAGCAGCTTCGCTGCCGAGTCTCCTAGATTATTGTAGCTCAGGTCCAGCTCTCTCAGGTGGGTGTGGTTAGATCTCAGAGCATGGGCCAGAGAAGCACCGCCTGTCTTTGTAATCAGACAGCCTGAGAGCCTAAAATAAAAACTAGAGTATATTACTTGTTCCTGCTTTCCTGGGGAATTGCTTTTGCAAACAGGAGTTTTGTGAAAAACAAGGAGTAAATCCCTTGTGTGAGTAAATCCTTTAATATCGTCCATAAAGTTCCAAAGAACTAGAAGAGCAAGTTATTGTCTGGAAATATACAACATATATTATACACATTATAACAAATACTATACTACGGTCATCTGTTAAACAAACTGATGAATCCTGACCTGAGAGTTTCCAGTCTACAATGTGGACTCTTCAGTCCGACACAGAGCAGCTGCACTCCTGAATCCTGCAAGTCGTTGTTGCTCAGGTCCAGCTCTCTCAGGCTGGAGGACTGGGAGCTCAGCACTGAAGACAGAGCTTCACAGCTTTTCTCTGACAGATTACAGCCACTCAGGCTGTAGAAGCATTAGCAAGAAAAAAGAAAGTGTAAGATTTCTCTTCAATTTTAATACATTTAATTTATGTAGTTAGTTTTCAACTGATGGTGCTCCGATCGATCGGCCACTGATCGCTATCGGCCAATCGTTCCAAATACAATAAAAGACAATCAGATGACACAAAACATGCAAGGCAATTGCTCTACGCACTTCTAAAATGGCTTCACCGGATTTGTGAGTCGTGTCTCTTAAGTCGTTTTTACAAAAAATGAAATGGCCCTTGATAGGAAAAATGTTCCCCACCCCTGCTCTACAGAATCCTAACTGGGGCAGCATTATGCCAGCTTTGTCAGATTCAATGTAAAAATAAAAAGCCAGTGCAATGTTAGGTTTTCTTTGCAGCAGTATTACGGGATCTCTGTATAAACGGGACTTATGAGAGACAGTGTCAATTCATGATACTTTCTCATCTCTATATTTAATATGCGATGTTGTTAAATAATGCTACACGATCAATAGAAGGCTTTAAATAGTCTCTGTGATTGGTGATCAGTATCAGTCGATACTGCTTCCAGCAATCAGTGACAGGACCCAACGATCCCGATCGGAGCACCCTTATTTTCAACCTACACAGCTTTGGTGGAGGCTTTCACCACTGGCAGCAGCCTCAGAAGAGCCTCCTCTGAATCTGAGTATTTCTTCAGGTCAAACACCTCCAGATCTTTTTGTGTAGACAGTAAGATGAAGACCAGAGCGGACCACTGACCCGGAGAGAGTTTATCTGTGGTGAAACTTCCTGAAGACATGTACTGTTGGATCTCCAGTATTTGAGAACAATCCTTCAGTTCATTCAGACAGTGAAACAGATTGATGCTTCTCTCTGCACAGAGATTCTCACTGATCTGATGTTTGATGTACTGGACTGTTTCCAGTTTGGTCTGTGAGCTGATTTTTGTCTGTGGCACCAGGCCTCGTAGCAGAGTCTGATTGGTTGGTAGTAAAAGACCCATGAGGAAGCGGAGGAACAAGTCCAGGTGTCCATTTGGACTCTGTAAGGCCTTGTCCACAGCACTCTGATAGAGGCGTGTAGGTGTGACTGTGAACAATTTAGACCACATGGAGGTTGATTGTTCTTCTGACAGCAGGTTGACACCAGAGGTGAAGAACGTCAGATGGACATGAAGAGCAGCCAGAAACTCCTGAAAGCTCAGATGGACGAAGCAGAACACCTTGTCCTGGTACAGTCCTCTCTCCTCTCTAAAGACCTGTGTGAACACTCCTGAGTACACTGAGGCTGCTCTGATATCGATGCCACACTCTGTCAGGTCTGATTCATAGAAGATCAGGTTGCCTTTCTGCAGCTGCTCAAAAGCCAGTTTTCCCAGAGACTCGATCATTTTCCTGCTCTCTGGACTCCAGTGTGGATCTGTCTCAGCTCCTCCATCATACTTCACGTTTTTCACTTTGGACTGAACCACCAGGAAGTGGATGTACAGCTCAGTCAGGGTCTTGGGCAGCTCTCCTCCCTCTCTGGTTTTCATCACATCCTCCAGAACTGTAGCGGTGATCCAGCAGAAGAGTGGGATGTGGCACATGATGTGGAGGCTTTGTGATGTCTTGATGTGGGAGAGGATTGTGCCGGCCTGCTTCTCATCTCTGAATCTCTTCCTGAAGTACTGCCTCCTTCTGTGGGTCAGTGAACCCTCTGACCTCTGTCACCATGTCCACACACTCAGGAGGGATCTGATTGGCTGCTGCAGGTCGTGTGGTTATCCAGAGGCGAGCAGAGGGAAGCAGTTTCCCCCTGATGAGGTTTGTCAGCAGCACATCCACTGAGGTGGACTCTGTAACATCAGTCAGGATCTTGTTGTTGTGGAAGTCCAGAGGAAGTCGACACTCATCCAGACCAGTCCAAGATGAACAGAACCGGGAACTGTTCACACCTGAAGATTGCTGCTGCTTTGGTTTCAGTAAAGAAGTGATGAACAAGCTCCACCAAACTGAACTGTTTCTCTTTCAGCACATTCAGCTCTCTGAAAGTGAAGGGAAATGTGAACTTTATGTCCTGGTTGGCTTTGTCTTCAGCCCAGTCCAGAGTGAACTTCTGTGTTAAGACTGTTTTCCCGATGCCAGCCACTCCCTTTGTCATCACTGTTCTGATTGGTTCATCTCTTCCAGGTGAGGCTTTAAAGATGTCTTCACATCTGATTGTTGTTTCTGGTCTGTCTGGTCTCCTGGATGCTGTTTCAATCTGTCTGACCTCATGTTCATCATTAACCTCTCCAGTCCCTCCCACTGTGATGTGGAGCTCTGTGTAGATCTGATTCAGAAGAGTTGGGTTTCCTGCTTTCGTAATCCCCTCAAACACACACTGTAAATTCTTCCTCAGATTAGATTTGAGTTTACGTCGACACGCTGCAGCAAGAAATTCTACAAGGAGAAAAGACATATAATGTATTAGATTACATTAGATTGTACAGGTCTACTGTATATCGAGATTCTGATACAATGATTGCCATATTGAGCTCTCGTGAGTTTGGAGTTGAATGAGACTGTTGACTCCTCCCACACCTCCCACACCTCCCTAACCTTTGTTGTTACGTTGTGTTCACACCAAACACAAAGCGACCTGTTCATACAAAGTCAATGCAAAAACGTGAATAGAAGTGAATTTGTGCCAGGCGGGGCTAATGACCTGATGCGAATACGCAAAATTTGAGAAGAAAATGTGTGTGCCTCTGTGCCTCTGTTGAGATTCTCCTCCTGTCGTCCGGACGTTGTTGAATCAGAAACGGAGGAAAATGCACCCAGAGCTCTACGATAGTATCTCATATTCGTACCTTATGATCAAGACCTTCTAAAAATCAAGATGTAAAAATCTGTGTATAAACCATAGACTGTCTATGGTATAAACAATAACTTTGCTGCAGTATTTATGTCTAGATGTTGTTATTTGAGTGTTGATGGAACTTAGATGTTAACTTAGCATCGCACTGATCGCTCCAAACTCCATTCAGAAAACAACCATTTATAGCAAGCAAAAGTTGGTAGCTTGTCGTCTTGCGGACAGATCTGACAAAGCAGGAACTACTTTTCTTCATGGCAAAATCTGCGTATGTAGTAAACCGAGTTAAATCAGCCAATGTGTGGGTTGCTAGATACCATGAATATAGCTTGGTGAGCTGTGTGCGCCGAGCATTGTTAAAACGTTGTTGGTATCGATGGAGCCCCTCCTCCTGCAGTCAAAGTCATGCCAGTAACTCAAAGCGAAAATGAGTTTGGTGTGGCATTAGAAATGACACGTATCTCCTGCTATATTAATGCTTTGCTATTTACGACAGCAAACAGCTGTTAGGGAGCAGAGGAGAAAACCTGCAGTCCGGGGCCTTTTCGGCTTTTAACTGACAGTTAATCTCGAGACCCCGGTACCTAAGGCACTTGTGTTGCCGTACCGTAGAAAAACGTTTCAAATACTTGGTACCGAAGTATTGGTTCTCGTGAATCACTACTTGTGATATTGTCTAGGGGCAAACAAAGAGTGTCTCCATTCTATTTATCAGCTGGACAAACCTGTTTAAATGGTGTGTGCAGCCACGAAGAATGTATAGATATAATGCAAGTGTTGCACATTTACAGTAAACTTCTGACGTGTACATCTATGATTTTAACATTTATAAAAAGCCTCTTACTGTTCTTGATAGAGTCCGCCAGCTCCTCCTGCTTCATTCTCCTCAGGAAGTGCAGTGTGATCTTCAGAAATGCTTCTCTGCTGCTCATCTGCTCTTCCTCTTCCCCACCAACCATTTCCTCGTCCTCACATTGGCTCTCTAAGCATTCTGGGTAATCTAGGCTCAGACCCCTCTGAACCTTCTTAAGCTCGTTCTTCACAAAAGCAACAATGTTCTCCTCAAGAAGCTGGAATAAAACGATATTCACTTAACTTTCAGCTTTAAATACTTAACTCCAATTTTAATACTCTGACATTGAAAAATATGCTTGTTTTCAGTCTTACCAAGTAAAAAAACCTCTCATTGTACCGACTCTTGCAGAACCATTGCTAGTGATCCAACTGCCGTCAAAGTGTCGCTATCAATGCTTGTTCCTGCACTACACTACTCATGTGATCGATACTCGTTTAGCCAACAGAACTGCTGTTTCTCAATATGAAACATTGTCCATGCCCATGTGATTGGGATGGGGACAAACAATGCTTGGTTAAAGGATAGGAGTTCAATTCAATTATCAAAAATGTTGAAAGTTTTACAGGATTATTCTAAATATAGAGTACACTTAAATCAATACTATGTAGGGTAGTAATCAGTATTTTTGCAATTAGCCGCCCCTACAGGTTCAGTGCAATTCACTTTTACAGATACACGATATGCTGTCGTAAATATGGACAGCTGTAGAAGTGCTTCTGTTAGGGCGACTTCACTTATGAGCAAAAATTAACGTTAGTGAGTCAACAACTTTGCTAACACAGCAAAATAACAAGCAAATGCAACAACACTTACGTCGAGGCTGCTGAACCCTGCTGTCCCATCCCACTCTACCCCCCCACCCAGCTCCTGTGCTCGCGGTGTAAACACAAACAGTCCCCTAATGCTCCTAGCTACAAGCCCGGCTAACTAGTGTTAGCAGCAGTTAGCATTACTTTAGCAACAAGTTAAGCTTTCCGTCCATCAGAAGATCATCAGAGTCGAGGCAGAGTCTCCGGAGGACATCAGAGGGAACTCAACTTAGTGCCATAAAGCCTTCCGCAGATTGTACGACTCGAACACCACATGTTCATACAAAGTGCAAGAACATGCGCTCGGGGTGCAGAGTTGGACTGACAGAATGCAATGACATTCTCCTCATTACAAATCAGTGGAGCATCCACATTTATTTTGAAGATGTTATTTTGAAAACATTGAAAAATCATTTAGTTTAAAACTGAATTTCTTCAGGTGGTATTTTAAACACCTAAAAGATTTTATGGCCTCTTATGTGGCTGAAATTTGTTTTGCTGCTGCCCCGTAACAGCAGTACATTGCTTTGCCTCTGTGCAGTAACTCCTTTCTGTTTCTTCAATCTGCCATCGACTGTATGGATAAGTACCTCATACAATTCTACTTCAAGTATTCTTAACTATCCCTTTAAAGGTGGGCTTGTTTAGTACACACCAGAAATATGGAGTCCTGCTCTGTTTGACGTCCAACCTCTGACGTCTCCTGTTGAATTCTGGGGAGGAAACTTGATCCATTAGTGAAGACGACTGGACTGTTTGTATGTCTAATCTAACACTGAACAATGTAAGTGGATACCAGGTGCCAGATTGTAGTCAAGCATATATAGTATATTTATATAGTATATAGTTATATCGCTTCTAAGACAATTTGTGCTCAATAGGTTCTGGTAACTTACTTAGAAAATGGATCTTGTTGTTTGAAAACCACAGGGAACTCCATGGACATGTCACTCTTCATGGACACACAGGACGGTGCAGGAGAATCTGCTGTTTGCTGCTTAGTCCTGAAAGAAACGGAGTTTTGAGAAGATAATTAGAAACTTAATGACTGAAGAAAGATGTTGTTACAAATGATCACATTATCTAATCGTAGGGATCTGGTGCCAGATTGTAGGCAAGCATATATAGTATATTTATATATAGTTATATCGCTTCTAAGACCATTTGTGCTCAATAAGTTCTGGTAACTTACTCAGAAAATGGATCTTGTTGTTTGAAAACCACAGGGAACTCCATGGACATGTCACTTTTCATGGACACGCAGGACGGTGCAGGAGAATCTGCTGTTTGCTGCTTAGTCCTGAATATAACGTCGACAGACAGGTGGGAGAAGAAGCTCAATGATGAAGAGTGGATAAGTGGATACACCTCAGAAGCTAAACCAAAGGTCTGACAAGAGATGGGAAGTTATCTACATTCAAAGCACATTGCGGTATCAGAAAAAACTTTTGGTTGTGATGAACATGCTCTAAACATTTTCACAGACTCAGCGTTCAACAACGTACCTCAGCGTAACACAGCGAGCTCTTAACGAATACTACTTATACCTTATATCAACGTACACCAGCGCGTTGCCGATATTTTGTATACGTTATGCATTGGTCTGATACGTTCTGTATAAGTAAGTGATGCGCTATCAATAGTTTAGACATGCGTATCTGAATACGTTCACTTTTCCGATCCGATGAAAAGTTGGACGTATTTGGACTCTGACAAATTGTGAGCTAATTTTCATATACGCCAGCATACGTTTCTGCCATACGGAACTGTGTGACAGGGCCTTAAGACAATAGGTTCTGGTAACTTACTTAGAAAGTGAATGTTTCCGTTTGAAAACCACAGGGAACTCCATGGACATGTCACTCTTCATGGACACACAGGACGGTGCAGGAGAATCTGCTGTTTGCTGCTTAGTCCTGAAAGAAACGGAGTTTTGAGAAGATAATTAGAAACTTAATGACTGAAGAAAGATGTTGTTACAAATGATCACATTATCTAATCGTAGGGATCTGGTGCCAGATTGTAGGCAAGCATATATAGTATATTTATATATAGTTATATCCCTTCTAAGACCATTTGTGCTCAATAAGTTCTGGTAACTTACTTAGAAAATGGATCTTGTTGTTTGAAAACCACAGGGAACTCCATGGACATGTCACTTTTCATGGACACGCAGGACGGTGCAGGAGAATCTGCTGTTTGCTGCTTAGTCCTGAAAGAAACAGAGTTTTGACAAAAGACAGGAGGAAGAATTAGAAACTTAATGACTGAAACAACCAGAACCAGCTGTAAGTGCTGCTGGTTGTATCCTTGTTAGAGGAGCCACTTTGTTTGTTGTTCTTTAATTCAACTTTATTTTTAATTCAAACTGAATTCACTTCTTATCGTGTACACATACCTGCTCAAGCTTGCTTCTGCTTCTCTCTGCATCCTGTTGAAGCTCATCAACATCAACATCATCTCATCACTGATATGAAAGAAATCACATTATGATCATGTTGAGCCATCAGTGTGTGAGTCCAACATGAAACTAGCAGTCAGAGTCTGCTTGTCAAACATTGCTGACGAGAAACATTAGGAGGCACTTCAGCAGCTCGGTAAGTAACTGCAGGTAGCATCAAGCTAGCACATCCTGCATTAGCTGAACATCAGCAGGTGCAGAACATGTGATGATCCTGAGATAGTTACTGAATCAACCAACTCACATCTGCTTTCTGTCTTTTCAAGCCATCAGAGTAATCTGCTGCTGCTGCTGCCGTTACCTGCTCATCATCATCATCATCATCATCATCATCATCATCATCAGTCAGATATTTTTAGAATGTGCATATAATCAGAATAATCACAGCTAACGTGGCGTTTAACTGAAAACACAGCGACCCTCTCTTCCTCCCCGCACACAGGTGAACGTGATTATATCAACTATAAGTGTCAGGATCTTGGCTTTCTGTTTTATTTTGAAAAGTACACTCTCTTTGTCATGTCTAGTTTTACTTCCTGTCTTTGTGTTTTCCCCGCCCTAATGTGTCTCTGCCTGCATCCTGTGTCATGTGATCTGTGTATGTGTGTGTGTGTGTGTGTGTGTGTGTTTGTGTGTGTGTGTGTGTGTGTGTGTGTGTGTGTGTGTGTATGTGTGTGTGTGTGTGTGTGTGTATGTGTGTGTGTGTATGTGTGTGTGTATGTGTGTGTGTGTGTGTGTGTGTATGTGTGTGTGTGTGTGTGTATGTGTGTGTGTATGTGTGTGTGTGTATGTGTGTGTGTATGTGTGTGTGTGTATGTGTGTGTGTATGTGTGTGTGTGTGTGTGTGTGTGTGTATGTGTGTGTGTGTGTGTGTGTGTGTGTCTTCTATGTTACCTGCTGTGGTTTGTCATGCTGTGTTTACCTTTGTGAATCCTGGTTCAGTTTTAGCTTTATACTTTTGTTTGTGTACTTCAAGCTTTGTTAAATGAAGCTCGCCTTTAGTTATGACTCTCATCCTGTTTACTGTGTTTGGGTCGCCCCCTTAACCCCACCCTGATAATAAGTATCCATGTGACATCGCGATCACACAATAATAAATGGTATTACAAACACTGACACCAACATATAAACCATCACAAACTGTATTAATGTTGACACAAAGTTCACTGTCTTGTGAGTTGATTCATGGCTCAGACAGTCTAAACATGTAACTTCCTCTGAATCATGACTGTGATGTTTTAACACTGAGCTCTGACATGAACAGCTACGAGATCTTCATCTCACCTCTCATCTTCATCAGACTCAGGCATGCTGGAGACTCCCTCCTCTTCCTCTTCCTCCATGGTATCAAGTAAACCTATAAGCAAATCCAACATGCTGCGTGAGCACGACTGATTCATAACAAGGTTTTAATTACAAAGATTTGTGACATTACATTTTTTAATCTAAATGCGAAGAAGTCTTCAGATTCCTTTCTTCAGTAGATTAAAATGTTAAATTCTGCCTTCAAACTTAAATGATATTATTGGATTACTTAGAGCAGAAACAAATAGTTGATTAATCAGTTAATCAGCAGGAAGAAACAAAACATGGTTTTTTTCCAGCTTCTCCAAAGTGAGGATTTGCTGCTTTTATCTGTCACATTATTATAAAGTGAACATTGAGATTTTAACAAAATAAGGCGGTTGAAAGTAAAACCTTAGACTCATAATAGATTAAAAAGTAATCAATTAACCTCCTGCAACCCTTGTCCTCCTTATACCTTACACCTGTTCTCCTCGCTCGTAGACCCTTTCCTCTGTACAATGCAGCAGGGATTGATAGAGTAGCTCACAAGAGTAAAAGGTGGATGTGGATATAATGTCCAGTACAGAGGACAAGTCAATGGGCTGGGTCTCAGGAGGATTTATAATCAGATATATTTAGTTGTAGCCCTGTGATTATGATTACTGATGCATATTAATGTGGGAGCTGGTTGAGGTGTGTGATGGAACATGTCATGTCATGTTGTTGTGTAGAAGTTGTCACTGCTCTGCTTGAGCTTCCTGTTTTCATGCCTTTTCTAAACATGGTATTTGTGAGGAACTTACAGCTAAGCAGATGTACAGACACAGATATCTTTTTAATGTGTACCCTCCCCTTATACTCTATATACTGAAAGAGACTCTCCGGACTTGTACTGTTGTTCCTTCGACCATTTATTACATCAAGTAGCATTATTTCAGAAACTTTGTTATCTCATCACTTGTTTAGTTTGTATCGGCTAAATCCCAGGACAGGTGGAGCTGACTTTAACTCCTTTATAGTATAATTATAACGTGTAATCATATTCTACACACGGATTAAAGCTTTTGTAAACTAAATTTGAATTGAGGGTTTAATGTGTTATGTTTGATTATAGTTTAGACATGATGAGCTAGATGTTTATTAATGTCACAGAGACACAGTGGACGAGCTGAGCTAGTGACTGAAGCTGTGAGTCAAATGCTTTATTTATTAATATTTATTTATTTTACTGAAACATTTACATCCGGCTCTGTAAGGGCGGGACCAGCGGCGGCTTTGCGCATGCGCGATTCATTTGCAGTCTGGACGCGGGAGAGTGCGTGTCTCTTCTCTGACTGCAGCTGCTGCGCGAGACAGTCACTGGTGACACTGGCCACCTGTGAGAGCTTCACGGCAGCACGCGCTGCTCGGTGAGGACAGTCACCGAGCAGCGCGTGCTTCAGTCAGAGTCTCCGAAACACCACAAAGTCTCCGAAACACCACAAAGTCTCCGAAACACCACAACCACAAAGTCTCCGACACACCAGAAGAAGTCGCTAGATTTGTCGATAGTAGTTTTTAACAGTCGTCTTTCTGTTTAATAATGTTAATAAAAACACAATGTATTCAGATCTCACTGAAAACAATCGTGACTTTACATCCACATGTAGTCACGAGATGTTGTGAGTTCATCAGAGGAAACTTCAGAAGTTCAGTGTTTCGACGCATATTTCCTTCTTCGTGTTCACAATGTAACAATGGCGTCGCGAGGTTCACTGTTGACAGTGACGACATTATGTAACCTCGATACCGGACTGTACAGCAGTGATAATACATATGTTGTAAGACTGGAACATCGTTGAAACACTGTTGAATCATAGACATGTATACGTATATATATATATATATATATATATATATATATATAAGTGTATATTTATATGTATCTTTGTTACGTTACCTTTTCAGCAGTTGCGTCTCGCCCGACTAAAGATGGAAAGTGAAAGTAAAAAGCAACGCAACAACAAACTGTCTTTGTAGGAGGGACTGCACCCATAAACATCGCACCCATAGTAAGAACTTGTTCTCTTTATAAGTTCTCACACATGTACCCAGAACAGCTGATCGATAGAATCACAGAATAAAACATCTCTCATCACAAGACACATCCTGCAGAGAGAAATGCACATTTACTCATATTTAGACATCGAACAAACCGTGTTGTTCTCATGATGAGACGTGTTAAATAAATAATAATGAAACAGAAAACTGCTAAAAGTTGTTGGAAGAATCTGCTAAATCTAAAATGTGAAACTGGTCCGATCACAACAACATGTTGCAGAATCTTTTAATCATCAGTTCTCTCTGCTGGACACATGTGAGGAGCCTTAGGCCTTACAGTAATTATGAAAGTGATCATGCACTTGTGTAAATATTCATCCAGCAAGTACTTTATAGCTCTATGATAATAACATGTGATATTCAGTAACTGGATCTGTTCAGTGTTGACACAGAACACAGTGAACCTGCTGAATGAGCAGGTCATTCTTACAGGGCAAAGCAAGTTCCCCAAGTTAACAAGGAAATGATTCATGAGACCATCAGCATATTGAAAGAGAAAGACACGACACTGCTGGCTTTAACCGATAGATTTCAAACTTAACACACTGGGGTTTGTTGATGAAACGGGAAGACGACCAGGAATGTGAAGCAAAGGGAGTAAACCAGCTGAAGGAGGGCCCATTGTTCATCTAATGCTTTCAACATGTGGCTCCGATCGTTTAAAACATCTACAAGAATGATGATGAACGTGGTTTCAGGAGGCCGTTAAGTACGACACAGATACAGATACTAGGCATGATCTCCAATGTTATTTTATACTATTTTAATTCTGTTATTTTATATTATTTTAATTCTGCTATTTTATATTATTTTAATTCTGTTATTTTATACTATTTTAATTCTGTTATTTTATATTATTTTAATTCTGCTATTTTATATTATTTTAATTCTGCTATTTTATATTATTTTAATTCTGCTGTTTTATATTATTTGAATTCTGTTATTTTATACTATTTTAATTCTGTTATTTTATATTATATTAATTCTGCTATTTTATATTATTTTAATTGCTACTTCTCACTCATTTACATCAACACTGATTATTCCCATCATAAAGGGTTGGACAACATTCTATAAAGGAGACAGAACGTTAGTATTTAGTGTGCACAGCCGGCTGTAACCTCGGGTGGTTTCTTATTGTCATAGAAGAATAAACTCTATTGTATCGGACTTGTTCTTCTGCAGTGAACTTCTATTGAATCTGTTATAACCTTAAGAGCAGAACTAGAGTAGAACTTCAACAGCTTATTAGATCTAAAGTGTATGAGAAGGAGGTCCAGACTTTTCCCTCAACACTTGCAGGATTACACAATAAACAGTCTCATTTTATCACTTCCTGCATAATCCATATATCAGAGGTCAGAGGTCATCCCACTGCACACAGGTGAATCCAAACCAATCAGTGCAGCTCATTCTGTACCTGAGTTTTATAAGACGAACACACAATTAATAAAGGAGTCAAACATCAGTTTTTAGACGTCGTCTGTGGTGTTTATTTATTTCATACATGTTCACACTCACATGCCAGCACTCCGGGCTAACACAAGCACAAAGGGGTTTGTCATTGGTACAGCCTGAGGTTACTATAATCTTATGAGTTTGTTAACATGTATTACTTAAAAAAAAAGAATGGAATGTGAAAAAAGTGACATTTTAACCGTTTGTACAATAATTAAACATTCAGAGACACAGTGAACGTACATGCTGGTAACATGAGGAGATGTAAACCGTGTCCCGTCTGCTCGCTCCTTCCTCTTCATATGTT